>NC_059427.1:14868419-14888419 GCF_021028975.2 Sphaerodactylus townsendi
TGCGCAGGAGGCTGCCTTGCACCTGCCTTCGAAGTAGCTACCCTGTTTCCAGCCCTGTGACAGGGCGGGAACCGGCAGAACACCAGAAAAATCGGGATTGAGTACAAAACCCCGCAGGGCGCGGGACAGATTAGTGTAAAGGCGGGACTGTCCCGCCAAAGGCGGGCAGATTGGTCACCTTAGCCTGGGAGGATTTTACGTTTGGTACAAGGTGATTTGGGCAAAACAGACATACTACGTCCTCCTTTGTGAAAAGATCCCTTGATTGCATCTTGAGGAGGAGCTCTCCTACAGCTGGTGTCAGGAGACCCGGGCTCAAGAAATCAACCTCATAAAATGGCAAATTCAGAAATCACAACAAGATCAAGGTCACCCTGTTGTATTTGCTTGTGAATTTGGGGTCTTCAGTGCAAGTATTGAAATCATATATGAAAGCCAGTGTTAATGATTAGGAAGGTTTGAATCCACTTGCTTTAGCACCAGGGAAAACGAGTGATGATAAAGATTTTTGTTTTTTCTTTGAAAAGGAAAAAACAGGAGGCCCTGCTACACGCCGGGAGGTATGCAGCTGTGATGTGGATGCAGGGCCACTTCATTGAGAGAGGATTTTACTGAAACCCGTCAAGTCAGGGCCTAAAAAAATACAATGAAATGTATCCAGTTAAAAGGATGGAAAAACTTTGTGACTACAATCCTAATCCCTATCTGCATTGTAATGACAGCCATGCCTTGGCTAGACACTGTTTATTTATTTAGATATCTATATGTTGCTTTTCTCCCCAGTGGAGATCCAAAGCAGTTTATATTGTTCTCACCTTCTCCCTTTAAACTGTGAGGTAGTTTTAAAGCTGAGAGAGAGCAGCCATATTAAGGTCACTCTCAATAAGCTTCAATGGCAGTGTGGGAATTTAAGGCCAGGACTTGTTCAACATTTTAAACACTGCACCATGCTGGATTCTCAGAAGAGACGGCTGTAGATCACTTACCCGGCTGCGGTTGCCTCTGGAAGTGGGATGGGTGGAATTAGAATTGATCGCTTCCAGCTTAACTGAGGGTGGAAGCGATGACCGGTCCAGGTTAGACAAGAGCTGATGTCACCAGGAGGGGAACGGATTGACCCATTGATGAGGAAAGCCCGCCTTTGTTCTGTGCCATGTGCCTTGGCCACCCGGCGTGATTTGCCCACCCACCTCTCCCTGGGTTTGTCCGGTTGTTACATGTTTCTGTCATAGCTGTTCTGCGGTTATGCATGGGTAATGATCTACAAGTGCCGATGGAAGCAAGAGGCAACTTCTGCCCTGCCGAACCGGCAAATGGGGGGGATCACCTCTTGCCAGGAGTGGTGTCCGCCCGGCAGAGCCCTTCAAGCGGAACCCTCCAATACAGGGCATCCGCCAGCTGGAGCTTAAGCTATGAAGCAGACAGGCCAGATCAAGACCCATGCTACGCCTCAGCAGCTTCTGTTTTGGTTGGCTAATAAAATGGCTATGGCCAAAATGTTTATCCCAGCAAAGGGGTCAGTGTGGATTTATTGGAGAGGAGGATTCACCCAGGTGGTTCCCACACTTTCGGAAGGCAAACAGTAGATGTGACTATTCATCCCTAGACAATTTACCTCATCTTTGCATCCAGTCTTTCACCTGCTTTGTTAAGTGATCTGAGGATCCATGCGCTGAAGAGCAATATTGTAATGTGTAAGATGATAACAAAGAGCCCGGTGTTTGGGCCAGACCAAAGATCCATTGGCCCAGGCTATATCCTTACACTTTCCGGTCATTCCCTGTTATTACAGACATTCTAAAGAAAATAATCTCGTAAGGAGACAGTGACCAAGGCAGTTCCTTGAGATTCAACTAAGTTTAGAATTCCCTAACCTGTGTATTACCTTGGCTCACCATCAACTACTGGCTAGAAGAGTTCACAACGTATTTTAAAGACTGAAGGAATAAAACTTCAGGCCTCTAGCCTCAAAATTCTATCTACATTTGAAAATGCACAATGGATGCCTCCCTGATGTTGATCTGGAAGAGAGTCTAAGGGCAGCCCTCTTCTCTTCGCCATGGAGACTACTGCAAGACAGACAGAAGTTTGACTACCCGAAGATGAACAAGAAATTCAGCATAATGGGGTAGCACTGGCGACAAAAGCTTAAATGACAATGGGAGCCAACTACACCCGAAGTGTTGCCAGCCTCAAGGTGTGGCCTGTAGATCTCCTGAAATTACAACTGAGCCCCAGATTGAATTACCAATAGGGCTGGTCAGCTGATGTCCAGACTATGGATAACGGTTCCCCTGGAGAAAATACCTGCTTTGGAGGTTGACCTGCAACCATGGCATTATTCCCTGCAGAGGTCTCTCCCCTCCCCAAATCACACTCTCCCTGGTTCCACCCCGAAATCTTTAGGGATTTCACCTATCCAGAGCTAGCAACTGGCCACCCGTTACACAGTTCATGTTGCAGACTTGTGGACTGTCCAGTTCATGTAAACTTAGATATTGACCCATCCGGTTTGCATGCAGCCTACTTACCTCAAAATTTCCCTTCACCAGGATTTAAAAGATACCTCATGAGCTTACTGCGTCTGATGGAATCACGGGCCTATCTGGAGAGAAAGGGCTGTGAGAAGGAAAAAAACCCAGACATTTCCAATAATCGGATGGGGGAGTGGTATTTGTTTGAACTATGCTTTTTGGCAAAATGGGGTAACTCGGGGCGACGGCTTACCTTTGCTGCCCGCTTTGCTGCACGCTACTCTCAGTAGCGGCATCTCTGGCGCCCATGCCGAGGCGTCCCCACGACCTTGAGATTAAATCAAAGGCGCACCGTTTCGAGGAGCGCCAGGGGATGCAGCATGCTGAGGGATACCGCATGCTGAGGGGTAGCGACAACGGCGGCGTTATTAGGGGAGTGCGGGGGGACCCTATGCTACTTAAGGAGATTAGCGCGGGGCTTAAGGTAAGTGGGGAAAGGGCCTCAGGCACTTTACAATTTTACATAGGGATTTAAAAAATCTAATACATAGTAAACTGTCACTTCAAGTATGAGCCTATATGGTAGTCATAGGCCTGCACATCAATTCCCTTCTGTTTGTTTCCTCCACACAGATAGTTTTTACATCCTCTGCTATAAATGAGGGCTTCTCTATCATTTCACTCTTGCCAGAGCTGATAGCCGTCCCTCTTTTAGCGGGACCGTCCAGCCTTTGGACAATTTGTCCAGCGATCCCAGCGGGTTCTACAAATTGTCCCGATTTCAAGGAGAGCTGCTGCACTGCCTCCAATTGCACTAACCACGGGAGGCGCGCCAGCCATTCTGGGGCTTACCGTTGCAGCCACGCCTCTGTCACGGGAGGCGTGCAAACATTAAACTCCAGAAATATCGCTTTCTGTGGCTTAACAGACCTTATGACAGCTTCTCCATTGCTATCACAAAGGTGACCATCTGGTCACCTTACTCTTGCTATAGAATTGTTCATTGGAAAACCTATGCCAAACATCCTGGCTGGTGGCTTTCAAAGGTAACATGTACCTTTACAGAAAAGAAATGAAATCCCTGGTTGCCATTTGGGGATGTGGATTTTGCCTAATGTCACAATGGTCCATTTCACGCAGCACGAAAAAGACATCTGTGGAACGTCTTAAAAAGAAGTGACTGCCTCTTTTCATTCCACACTCCAAAAATAAGGTGTTCAGGGTGTGCTTTCCCGACAGCAAGGGTGGCAGAGGGAAAAAGAAGCTGTTTCCTACCCAACTGTTTTGCTGTCTGGTCAGTTTCACCCTCAGCTTGTGTGCAGCTGAAGGGATTCTCCTGACTACCATTTGCTGAAGGCTGCCCCAAGATGTTTGCTCTGCAGGTTCTGATCCTTTTCAGCCCTAAAAGTACATAGTTGTACTCAACTGGTCCTGCCAATTCCAGCAGTATATAGTTTTCCTTTTTTTTATTTTGGAGGAGCTACCTTCATAGATACACAGACACACATAAGAAAATCTTAGCTGTTAGGAGGACTCCCATTGAAAAGCATTGGGACGGCGGAGGACAGGTTTATTGCCCATTGAGAAGCCACCAGAGAGAAAGGACTTTCTCCTGAATCACCCAGAAAAAGGAATGGGAGCATCTCAGAAGTCAAGTAATCCCAAAAGAGGGTCAGGAGAGTAATGCAAGTATTTTATGATAACCTCCTCCTTTAGAAATCTTATGACTGTAAAATAAACAGGAGTTTTGTGGCCCCTTAAAGACTAAAAAGTTTTCATTCTGGCATAATCTTTCATGGACTAGAAATCATTTTGTCATATACACGTAGGCCCCTCTTCACTAGGCGTTCTTATATAAGGTTCCTTATGAAAGAAAGGGGTTATAAATAGCAGCCATGAAACGACTAATAGGCCCCTTCCGCACACGCAAAATAATGCGTTTTCAAACCGCTTTCACAACTGTTTGCAAGTGGATTTTGCCTTTCCGCACAGCTTCAAAGAGCACTGAAAGCAGTTTGAAAGTGCATTATTCTGCATGTGCGGAATGAGCCTTAGTTCCACAAGAACACAGTATCCAAAAAAAATATTTTAAAATGTACTTGAACCCAATCATGGACTTTCCTGACTCCTGCTTCACTGTCATAAATAACTTCAAACATCCTTTCAAGCCACTGCTTTGCCCAAAGATCATTACCAAATTCACCATGGCCCATGACAGAATGACTTACTTCTAGGATCCCCAGTGGCCAACAGCTCCCAGAAGATGCAATAACCAGCTGGTATCTCCTCATCCTGAGTGGGACGTGTGCTTATCTGGAAGAAACTTTCCCCTGTATAAACAGGCCAATTCCTTCCTTGTTCCCCATCAGGAAACCTATGAGAGAAAGACAAGTTTATCAGTCAGGTCCAGATGCAAGAGGTAAACAGGGAGGGAGACAGAAAAGGGGGTGAGGGATAACCCAATTTTAGCTAAAGTGTTAGCATAACCCAGTGATGGCGAACCTATGGCACGGGTGCCAGAGGTGGCACTCAGAGCCCTCTCTGTGGGCACAAGCAAAACAGAGTTCATCATGTAAGGGGTGGGAATCACCCTCCCACACACACATCTAGGCTGTTTGCAGGCCGCTGGGCTTGATTATTAGCATTAAACCTAACACCTAGTTTTGGGGAAGCAGTATAGGTAACCCTGTTAAGCACTGTTAAACCCCCACTGATTTTCATTGCAAAGAACTAAAAAAAGCCACGCATCCTTTACCCACCAGCGGTAAGGCTCGATTAAGCTGGCAATGGGGCTTGCTTCTAGGTAAACCCTTCTGGGGTGGTGGATTCACCGATTCGCTCGAAGAGTTGCGTAGTTTGCTTCCAAAACAAAGCCAACAACTACTCTCACCTCTCAAGCTTACTCCTGAGTAGCGCCTCTGGAAGCCAACCATTTTTCTCGAACTAAAACCTCAGTATTCAGGAGTTTAAAATTGCCACATGTTGAGCACCCTTTTGCGATAAATAAGTGGGTTTTGGGTTACAGTTTGGGCACTCGGTCTCAAAAAGGTTCGCCATCACTGGCATAACCAGTTAAGCCAGCTTTAGTGGTCATATGTGGGTATAAATTGCAAATCCTCCTCATTCATTTGAAGAAGTGGGTTGCAATCCCACAAAGTCTATGTGGTGATAAAAACTTTTAAGTCTTTAAGGTACCACAATAACAACTAGTGATCAGGCCTCTTTAGGGGTGGCACCCTAGTTGCAAAATATGTTCTCCAGGAACTTTTGGTTGGTGCCTACTTGATAGCTTTCAAACACCAGATGAACACAAGTTTATCTTTTAAGCTTTCAGTGGATGAGATATGTTTTCCTACTCCCCCATCCCCACACTTATAACTTTTAATTTTGATTGATTTATTGTTCTACCATGATTCTACTGCTGTTGTTGTTCTTGCCAGAAATATCATATCTCGTTGGGGCAAGCAAATAAATCATGCTCACCCCTCTCTGTCGGAATAATACCGGAACAGGGGCACATAGCCAAATATCTTGAATTATTAATTGAACCCCAACAGAGATTGGATTATCACAAGGGCCAGATCCAATACCTTCCCATCGGCCATTACAAAGGGTCGTTACTTATCCATCCCTCTCCAGGATCGGGTTTGTCCACACTGTAAAAACCAAATGGAGACTCTTGCTCACATTATTCTTGGACTGTCCGAGATATGGGCATTGGGAATTTCTCTCCCAGGCTGGCCCTAGACAAATCTGAAGGAGTGACTCTGACTGTTCTTGTTGTGGAGCTTCTGTTAAACAACACAGATGTAATGCTCTTTTGGAAAAAAAAGCAGCAAAATTTCTTTTACAAGTGATAAGAACTTTCTAAGTAGCGATTATGCATATATATACAGTCTTCCTGTCTGCGCTTTGAATGCACTCTTGATTTGTATTTCAAAAATGTCTGGCAATGCTCTAGAACAGTGATGGCAGACAACTTTTGAGACTGAGTGGTAAATTGCAACCTTAAACCCACTTGTGTCATCGCAGTGGCAGCCGACGCAATTTAACCTGAATGCTGGGGTTTTTTGGTTTAGAAAAACCCGGTTGGCTCCCTCTTCCCTCTTGCAGCAGGCAGGGGCCAGCCTGCTCTAGCCTCCAGAATGTCCCGTGCGCACCGCTCTGTGCCTCTCTAGCATCTCTGCCTCCTCTGCGCCCCCCCCCCCCTCAGGCAGCAGCCATCCAGAGCTCAGGCACCTGGCTCTGGCTGGAGTCCTCCCTGCTCCTTGGAATCAGCTGGCCTTGACGTCGTAGCCTCCAGTGGCCCAGACCAGCCCTAGATGTGTGTGTGGGGGGTAATTTTCCTCGGTCCCACATGGCCGAACTCTGTGTGTTTGCGTGCTCCACAGAGGGGCTTGAGATTACCACCTCTGGCACCAGTACCATGGAGTTAATATCACTGCTCTAGAACCTATTTTTAAATGCCAAATAAAGGTTGTTGTTGTTATGTTGTTGTTATGTTATGTTGTTGTTCTTGCTTTAACTTGTGTTGTTGTTTGCCATGGAAGCATTAGCTACAAAGCAGGACAAAAAGGTCTTAATTAATAAAAATATTAATTAGTAATAAGGTAATGCAAGCCAAGTCAAAAGATATGGAACAGGAAGAGAGATCAGCGCTAAAACTGGAATCGTTCTGCTCATGGAGAGAGTGAGAGGCAGAAGAGAGACAAGGATAAAGAAATGGGGGTGGGGTGGAAGAGATCACTTACCCAGTCTTGACAAACTCTCCCCAATACCGCATAACCCTTTGGCTCAGTTCCAACTCAGCTGGTGGGTATGTGATGTTGACACCTGCCCCAGACAGTGGGTCACCAAAAAGATAAGGCAGCTCAGCACAGTGGGGTACCCCGATCCAATCGGGTACAGCGGAGATGAAAGAAGGGCGGTGGCTGAAAGAATATGCAAAAACGGGGCTTCCAGTTTCTATCATTACGTTGGCCACCATAGCCACTGGGCACAAGAACAGATAGTCCCCTGAAGCTCTAACCAAAGCATTTCTGATACTCGCATACCTTGCTCCCCCCCTTGCTCTCCCCGACTGTAGATGATGTCAATCATCTCAACTGTGCTATCAGAAGCATCTGGAAGCAAGAGATGGAGACCCTCCAGTAGTTGTTGACGGTTGATCAGACTGTCATTGTAGAGGCTAAAACCAGGAGCGCCCGCTGAGAGGAACAGGGAACCCTCCGTGGAAATTGAAGCCCGTCAGGACAAGGGTTTAGCTGGGAAATGCTCAGCCTCCAAGAGTTTCCGAGGGGCACCTGGAAGGAATTCTCCATCTGTCGTTGGCACAAAGACAGTATCTAACAAAACCTTCTGTCTTAAGATCGGCAATTTTTGCATAATTTCTCCGGGTTTTTTTCTCTGCAGGCAGCTCACAATGATTCTGTTGCTGTTTCCACTGCAGCCAAGTAACTGGCCCAGGGTCTTCCCTCTCACCTGGGTCTCCTTGGGGTTCACCCAAGCCCAGGGGGAAATGGAGGCTCCGCTTTGTAAAGTGGCCTGAGCAAATAAATCCTGGCTCACTGGGGAGAGAAGATGGAAACCAACAGATGCAGCCCCCGCGCTTTGTCCACCTAGGGTTATCCGAGTTGGATCTCCACCAAAGGCAGCCATGTTCTCCTTCAACCAGCTCAATGCCAGATGTTGGTCCCACAAGCCGATGTTTCCCGGAGCTTCTGGGGGAAGTGAGAGAAAACCCAAAGCACTTAAACGGTAGTTCATGGAAGCCACAATGATGTTCTCAGTTGCAGCCAAGTAGCTTCTGTCAAGGGAACCGCTCCCACTAAGAAAACCACCTCCATGGATCCAGACAAGAACGGAGGCTGGGGCAGAAGGCCGGGGATGAGGCACCCAGATGTTGAGGAAAAGGCAGTCTTCAGAAAGTGGTAAGGTAGACTCTGATTCGGAATATAGCTCGTCGCTGGAAGGGTCTAGACTCTGCTGGTAGCAGGAATGGCCAAAGCTGGTAGCCTGTAAGATGTGGCTCCAAGGCTGGTGAGGACGGGGCTTCTGAAAACGCAGGGTCCCCTCAGGAGGTTCAGCATAAGGGATGCCCAGGAAAGCTGTCACCATGCCAGACGATGTTGTGAGGTGCCTGCCTTGGACTGGGCCGCTGCTAGTGACCACCATGGTATCGTCCCCAGAAGCGGGAGTGGAGCTCAGCAGGAACAGAACAAGCAGGCGTAAAAGTACTTGGTGTAAACCAGATGTCATGGCAGCTGTAAAGGAATTAGCCCCAATAAGTTATAGGGGATGAAATATGGTTCATGGCTTGGGGCTTCCTGTGTGTCTTGCTATCCATGATAAGTTTAAATTTTATATCGAGATTAAGAACAATAAGAACATAAGAACAAGCCTGCTGGATCAGACCAGAGTCCATCTAGTCCAGCTCTCTGCTACTCGCAGTGGCCCACCAGGTGCCATTGAGAGCTCACGTGCAGGAGGTGAAAGCAATGGCCTTCTGCTGCTGCTGCTCCTGAGCACCTGGTCTGCTAAGGCATTTTGCAATCTGAGATCAAGGTAGATCCAAGATTGGTAGCCATAGACAAACTTCTCCTCCATAAAATCTGTCCCAGCCCTGCTTTAGAAACTATCCAGGTAAGTGGCCATCACCACCTCCTGTGGCAGCATATTCCAAACACCAATCACACGTTGTGTGAAGAAGTGTTTCCTTTTATTAGTCCTAATTCTTCCCCCCAGCATTTTCAATGAGGTGTTTTAAAAGGGGACTTGTGACCCTATCTCAAGCTTCCTTCTGCCTGTGGAGTCAACTCCAGGTTGCTGGAGATTTTAGAGCCCGAGGCCTGGAGAGGGATGGGTTTGTGGGAGCGGAGGGACCTCAATGGGATATAATGTCATAGACCCTAGCCAGCCATTTTCTCTAAGGCAGGGGTCTGAAACCTGCGACAATCTAGATGTTTCATGGGCTAGAATTAGCCATGTGCTGGCAGGGAGCTGATGGGATTTTGTAGTTCATGAACATCTGGAGAGAGCCACAGGTTGCAGACCCTGCTCTAAGGAAACAGATCTCTACAGTTGTAATTAGGGAGATGTCCAGGCCCCACCCTGGAGGTTAACATGCCAGACAAGCACCTGTATGACGAATGGTATTACTGTACCAATGTCTCCAATATTCAATTTACATACACTTACATTGTAAATAAGCTTTTATACTGTGTAACATAAACAATATCTGCACAGGTTTATCACTGTATGATAGTTTACACAAAGAAACATAAACCAAATAGTCCCTTTACAAAGGGCTTACAACAACCAATTAACACTGAACAATATCCACATGGGCTGTCATTCCCAGTTGTTGGATGACTTCGTGATACCTTCACAATGGGTCACTTTTCTGTGTAATATTGAGAAATAATTAAAACACTTTTCAGAAACATTGTAATATTGTTTGTAAAGGGACTATTTCATTTATGTTTCTTTGTGTAAACTATCACACAGTCATATGCCTCTGTCGATATCGTTTAAGCGACACTGTATAGTAGCTTATTTATAATTGTTTAAGTGTACGTATATTGAATATTAGAGACATTGGTTGCATTGATATCATTAGCCATAACGGTGCTTGTTTGGATTGTTAACCTTTGAGCAACCCACTCCACTTTCATTATGGTTGACCCACCTGGAGGTCACCAATCCTCAGAAGGATTGACTCTGAGCCCCCTAAGACAATGACTGGCTTATCAAGGAAGGAGTTACAGTATGATGGACTTTTAGAAGAGATCTGGCAAGCTGACCCAACCCAGTACAACTATGGGCCTTTCCCCACTTACCTTAAGCCCCGCGCTACTCTCCAAAAGTAGCGCGTGGGTCCCTGTGCACTCCCGCGACAGAGGCGACAGTCAATGTAGCCCTTGGACTGCTGCTGTTCGCCCACTCAGCGTCACGGCATCCCTGAGTGCTCTGCAAAACTGACATCTTGTGATGACCCCGCGACAGAGCGGAGTGGAGTCGGGGATGCCAATGCCTTGTAGCATGAGGATGAGGAGGAAGGCATGGCTGGGGGAGTTAAAGGTAGAGGTGGGGAGCCTAAGAATACTCATGGTTATTGGGACGTAATCAATACTGTGGTGGTCTTGGCTGGAGTGGTTCCAGAGGAGTACTCCAGAAGGTAAGATGCAGGGCTACCTTAACAATTACTAAGAATTCACTCTCCCTCAATCCCCAGGTCCACCTGTACACGTGGTATTCCATCTCCTGTCGACCTTACCTGCCATGGATTATCCATATGTCACCTTTGAGCATGCTGACAGTAACAACAAAATGTGTAAAAACATAAAGATTCTTCTTGGAAAGTGTGGGTTTTTTGTTTCTACCACAGTGGGGACCTAGGTTAATTGAAAGAATAACTGATAGGATGTAAGATATGAAAGGTTTAGAACCACTGATCTAGGCCACAGCTGCCATACTTCCCTTCATACCAAAGATTCTTTGTCCTGGCTCTCATTCAAACAAGCCAATCAGATTTTTCAGAGCCAGGTCTGGTTCAAATGAACCAATCAAGCCTCTTACAGATCTGCAGTCCCTCCCTTCCTTTTCTGATTGGAGGAAAGGCAAGAAGTCACTCCACCTTGCCCTCTTACATCAATCACTAAGCCAGATGTTAAGTCCAACTTTTCCTGCTTCCTGGCAAGCCTGTTAAAATCAGCTTTTGTTTTCTGTTCTGTTGTTCTCACATATAAGGATGTCTTTCCCTCCCCTGCTCTACCCCTCCCCTTCTGTTATTCTGTGAGGTCCACACCGCTCTGTGGAGGTAACTACTGAGTGAATGCTGGAGTGAGTGTTTGTTTAGTGTAGTGATGGCGAACCTTTGGCACTCCTGATGTTATGGACTACAATTCCCATCAGCCCCTGCCAGTTGGCCATGCTGGCAGGGGCTGATAGAAGTATGAATCCATAACACTCATCTGGAAGTCTCAAGGATTGCCTCCTAAATACTATCAGATTCAATTCTTCACTCTACCATAGAAACTTGCTGGATGCTAGGATTGTTACACATGCAGTCCAGGACGAGTCAAGGGGGGGCCGGGGGAGGAGGCAGGAGGGTACCCACCACAAGGGGGCCACCATCAGTGAGGGAAGTGTGTATCATTTCCAGGAAAACTCAGCAATGATGTCATACCTTTTGAGGAATCGCCAGATCACTAAAGAAGACTGGCATCACTTCCAGGGTTTCCCCAGAAGTGATGTCACACTATCACTGTCAGCTTTTAAAAAACATTATCTTTTCCTGTTGGCCACAGAGAAGTGGTAGGGAAAAAAGGAGCCAGGAGTGGGAAAATGGCAGCCTGACTGGGTGCCCTTGGCCTAGTTAGACTCTTTCAGCCTAGCCTACCTCACTGAGCCAACATGAGGATATGATGGAGAGAAGAGTATGTAAGCCACTTTGGGTCTTCATTGGAGGGAAAGGTGGGGTATAAAGTATACTGAGGGTCTATTCAGTGGTGGCGAACTTTTGGCACTCCAGATGTTATGGACTACAATTCCCATCAGCCCCTGCCAGTATGGCCAATTGGTTCGCCACCACAGGTCTATGTCGTATTTTGTGCTGAAATGAACTGAAATATTGCTCTGACTGCTTGTCAGTGACAATGACTCTCCTTAATATGCTACCTCTGATTATTGCAGTTTATTACAGCCTTTGATTTCTTTTCTAAGCCTGCTTTGGAGCTTCATCACTTTCCATTTCATCTCCAAATCTCTGGGCATACAAGAATCATTCACCTCCATCTAAGCTTGGATCCGAGTCCTATTCAGACAGACAAGGAAGTTGGCATGTTTTGCCCTAAGCACATTTGTTAGCAGTCAGGTCTAGATCTTTAGCCTATGTTAGATGTAATACATAATCTCACCTGAGTTGTGGGCTGTCACCTGTTCCTGAGCAAGTGATGCCCAATTTGGATGAAGGCACATGGAGAAGGGGCTTCAACTTTCCCCCAGATGCCACTTTCCCAGCCTGAAACAATCACAGGCTTATTGTACTTTTTCCACCAAAAGATCTAAGTAGAATTGTGCCTTCCTTCGCCACATGCTGGACTATGTTTGTTTTAGAACACTCCGCTTGGGTCCTAGTGCCTACCTAGTTCTGCTAAACTAGGACCCAAACAGAGCATTCTAAAAGAAAGACAGTCCTGCATGTGTGGGAAGAAGGTACAGTTCTATTTAAATCTTGTATTATATTTTAACTTTCCCCTGCCTGTATACGTTTATTTGTACACTGCCCTGAGCCCTCCGGGGGAGGGCGGTATAAAAACCCAATGATAAATAAATAAAATAAAATAAAATTGAGACCAGGCTGCTGTAATGCAGTCTAGGGTACATTGGTCTCCCCTCAAAATCAACTTGGAAATTTCATCTCATCCAGAATGCAGTGACTCAACTATTAGCAGGCATTAAGTGGAGCGTGCATATTACTCCCAGTCTGCAGATGCTCCATTGTCTGCCTATTTATTACTGGTGCTTTATCTATTGTGGCTCCTTTTGGACTTAATGGTGTTATAGGGGCTTTTCCCTTGGACAGTGGTCCATGTTCTCATGAACCAGCTTGGGGGGGGGGCTGCTAAACTGGGGGAAGGAGAGGGAAGGGGAGGGGACCTGTCATCTGATCAGGGCCCACCCATCCTGGGGGAAAGTATAGGAGGGGGGAGGGAGCCCATCATCTGGTTGTGGCTAACCCACCCTGGGGTAGGGGACAAAGAGGTGTGGGAGGGGACCCATCATCCGGTCAAGGCCCAACCTGGGGGAGAAGGTTAGGGAGGGGGAAAGGGAACCACAGACGCAGACTTCCACTTCAGACGCAGACTTCCACCCTAATGACTCCTCAGTTTCTAATTCGGCCCTGAGCCAATTCAAATCCCTGAAATCAGGAAAGGCAGATGCAATAACTCACCAGTTGTGCCCATGATGCAGTTGGGGGGGCTTGAACTTCTCAGCCAAACTTGCAGTCCAGTTCGGAAAGGTTGGGACCTGCCAAATTACCCTCTGTTCGGTGACTACTGGTTTAGGATCAAACTCCGCATGAGCTATATTCTGAAGTTAGTTGCTGAATCTACTGATAGCAGTGAATGAGCCATATAATGACTTGTGACTTAGTGGAACTGCAAGTCAAGGCTGAAGGCTCAGGGGAAAAAAACACCTTGTTGGGTTAAAGTCCAAACAATTTCTTAGATAAAAGGACTTTTCAATTGCTGAACGTTCTCTTACTTCCATCCTATAGTTCAGCATTTTACTATCACTGATAATGATTAGAGATAACTCGCTGAAACACTGAGGATGGGCCGGGCTGTTTTGAGAGCTTAGCCTCGGGCTCCATGTTCAGGACAGAGTTTAGCCCTACAAAGAGAGCCAATATGCTGTATTTAGGATGCCTGAGAAAGAATGTTTTGGATCCCCCACACTGCTGTATAACTCACAAATTTTATTCAACTCCTTGGAGTATGGGTGGGATACATACAGGGTCACCAAGAGGGGGGGCTAAGGATATACAATTCAGGGGGTTGTTCACCTTGGGACCCAATTAGGCATGCCTTTTGCTCACTTAGGCCTAGCAGCCCTAGGGCAATGGCGTTCCTGCCCAGGAACATGGGGTAACCCATGTCTCCGGATGCATGCCATCTGGTCATGTGGGGGGGGTGCAAAATCGGAGAGAGTCAGCCTCCCTGAGGGAGGTAACTCTGACAAAGAACGGAGCCAAAACAGCCTAGCCCAGGGGTAGGGAACCTGCGGCTCTCCAGATGTTCAGGAACTACAATTCCCATCAGCCTCTGTCAGCATGGCCAATTGGCCATGCTGAGGTGAAAGCTGATAGGAAATTGTGGATTCCTGAATTTTATCTGGAGAAACCATAGGTTCCTAATGCTGAACGAGCTACTTTTTTCGAAGCTGACTGCCCGGCAGAAATTAAAAGTCAGTGGGGGGGGTGGGTTAGTGCCTTGGACTATGTTTTCAAGTTATGGTGATCACTGGTAATTTGCATATTTAGCAAAGGCTCATGGGTATGTTGTTGAAAGGCTCACCATAACTTGAAGGCATAGTCAAAGGTGCTGACCTAGGAAATCAGGATCGTGGCCCCGTCACCCTGCTTTTAGCAGGCCCAGTCTTTTCAAGTTATTGTTGAAATGCTCACCATAACTGGAAAAGATAGTTTAAGACAGGACTTGGTCTGCTCAAAGCAGGAGGATGGGGCCATGTTCCTGATCTCCAGGCAGACCAGGGGACGGGACTAAGGGAGGTCCAATTCCTTACACTCTACAGGTGGGCAGGGCAGGGCCACCCCAGGCTCTGTGGGGGCTGGGGTTGCCCCCAGGGGGGCGCCTGGAGGAGGCTTTGTCTCGGGGTGCCGTTTGGACCCCATATGCCTCTGCCCTCAGGCCTGTGGAGCTGTGCAAGTCATATGATGTCATACAATGTTTGGCTCAAGTCTGTATGTTGAGGGAGAATCTTTGGCCATTTGTGCAGATGTGATCTCCTTCACTTTCAGTTTACATTACCTTGGGGTTTGATTTGCATTTATGCACATTTCTCCCTGTTTTCACTGACCCCGCTTTAGGGCTGAGCATTCCCACATTTTCCGAATGTTCTGTAAATACAACATTTTTTGACTTTGCAGGGAAAGCAAAGGAGATCTAAGAACATAAAAACATAAGAACAAGCCTGCTGGATCAGACCAGAGTCCATCTAGTCCAGCACTCTGCTACTCACAATGGCCCACCAGGTGTCTTTGGGAGCTCACGTGCAGGATGTGAAAGCAATGGCCTTCTGCTGCTGCTGCTGCAGCACTGCTGCTGCTGCTGCTGCTGCTCCCGAGCACCTGGTCCGCTAAGGCAGCATAGATTTCTGTGCATAAACATTTCCCTGGGGTTTCTTGTTCCACCTCCAGCCTTCCCTTGCCCACACTATTGCAGTTTCTCCCACTCCACAACTTACCTCCTCCACCCTGTCCATTTTGGGCAATCATAAAGTTTTGGAGGCTCCCCTGGTGGATTGTCTTTTCTTTTCTTTTTTCAATTTTGGTGCCATTGACCGATGGTGCAGTGAACCATGTAAATTTGACAAGCCTGAAGGGGACATTTTACCTGGGACTGCACCGCTTTTGTGCTGCTTCCAGCCATCCCCCACGCACCATCTTTCCCTTTGCCCCCCTGAGCAGAAGCTTCAGAGACCAGACAATCCACACCTCTCTGTGTGCTCCCAGTTGGCTTGATTTTTAAAAATCCGTGTCTGTGAACTATAAATAGACCAGACAACACACACACACACACACACACACACACACACACACACACACACACACAGCTAGCAGGCAGCCTCCCAAAATGCAGGCTAATTTGCAAAATGTTGTATCAGCCCAGACAGAAGGGAAGGGAAAAAATGCAGGGGGAAAAAATAAGGATTCAAATAGAAAGTTTACACATTGTGCCAGAAGTGAGATAACTGCGCACAGATACCGATCGCTGCCCCTGTGCCCACCTCCTTGCATCTCCTGCTGGTTGTCAGGAAGGGCCTGCCAATTTGAGTGGTGCCGGGCTGGGAGGAATTTGCGTAGGGGAGGGAGCTCTCTGGGGTGGCCACCCTCTAAGTTGCCATTTTCTGTGGGGAAACTAATCTTTATAGTCTGGAAATCAGTTGTGATTCTGGGAGTACTGCAGAGTCTGCTTAACAAATGGGATTGTGATAACGATTGTCAGGCAAGCCTTCGGAGCAGTTCTTCCTTTTTTTTCTAATCTGGAGGAACCGGGTTTGATTCCCAGCTCTGCCGCCTGAGCCGTGGAGGCTTATCTGGGGAATTCAGATTAGCCTGTGCACTCCCACACACGCCAGCTGGGTGACCTTGGGCTAGTCACAGCTTCTCGGAGCTCTCTCAGCCCCACCCACCTCACAGGGTGTTTGTTGTGAGGGGGGAAGGGCAAGGAGATTGTCAGCCCCTTTGAGTCTCCTGCAGGAGAGAAAGAGGGATATAAATCCCAACTTCTCTTTCTTTCTTCTTTCTTTCTTCTTTCTTCTTCTTCTTTCTTCTTCTTTCTTCTTCTTCTTTCTTCTTCTTCTTCTTCTCAGAAAAATCACCTCACTGGCCCCAGGGGTAAGGAGTTGTTTTGTGGGAAGAACAAACTGATCCACAACAAAATTGGGAGAAGCTGCCGCGACCTTCAGGACATGCGAAGCAAGCAATCTATACTCGAGGGGACCCACTAAGTAATCAGGACTGTTCATCCCACTCAGAACAATGAACTTTGTAGTGTAAAACAAAAGACAGTTTTCTGCATCTTGCTATACTGCCAACAAGTTTGATCTTAGCATGGCATGAAGCGGCTTTACACTTTCAGTCAGATCCTTGTGGCAAATTAAAGGTGTGCAGAATGGCCTTTCAAAGGAAAGGAGAGCCCAAATGGGTTCTGCTCACCCTGGGAAGAAGAGGGGCTCTTCAATCTCCCCACCACGCACTTCCCCACTCACCACACAACTTTTTCCCATGCTAAAACGGCACTGGAGAATAGGGATACCAGCCTCCATGTTGAGCGTAGAGATCCCCCAGAATTACAGCTCATCTCCAGACTACAGAGATTAAGAGTTGGTTTTATGCAACTTTTTCGAACTTTAAGAAGCTGCCTCAAAGTGGCTTACAGTTGCTGAGCGACTGAGTCGTGAGCCTTCCTCTATGTAGGCACAATGTAGACTCCAGCAGATTCTTCATCTCTTCCTGATGGCCTGAGCAGCAGCAATTGGAAAATATTCCCCTCAGACTGAGTCTGGGCAAGACATAATCTCTGAGTCAAGTGGCTGTAATCCTAGTCCTATCTCACTGCTTATTAAGCGTGTTTGTCCTATTTGATTGCACTGATTTACACTGTGTAATCTGCCTTGAGCCTTTGTGAGAAAAAGCCAGATTATAATACAAAAAACAAGTAAACTCACCCTGTTGCAAGATAAACTCTGGAGTGAGTGGGGCATATATATTACCCTGAAATCCTTGGAGAAGGAACAAAATGCAAGGGAGGACAGTAACTTTGATTGTGCATGATAACCCAATCATCCACATGTTTGTATACAGCCCAAAGTCAATTGATTTCCAGAGGGCTGGAATAACTCTGCATAGGATTGCAGCTTTAGGCAGCAATCCATGGTGTCAGAGTATGAACATTTATTATTATTATTATTATTATTATTACACATAACAACACAGCACAAGTCACGTTATGTGTAATAATAATAATAATAATAATAATAAATGTTCATACTCTATTTCATGAATTACTATAAGCTTTACAATCTATGCTGAGATTATTCCAACCCTCTGAAATGTGTGTGGCTATTATTATTATTATTATTATTATTATTATTATTATTACATATACACATAACAACGTTAGCACAAGTGTCTGGAATTCATCTCTTGAATATCGAGTCCTTCCCAAGGACCTGGGATAGTAGAGGTATTTGCGTGGGAATATGTGCAGTTCCTAGAAGTGCTTTCTGCAGCATGTGGACTGATGTTCTGTCCAAGTTTAGGCTTTCCAGATGTTTTTCAAGATTTCTTGGGATTCCTCCTAGAGCACCGACTACTAGTGGGATTACTGTTGTTCTTATATATATAAACTAGCTAATGGCATAATTAAAACAACAGCAATATACCAGAAAATGGCGACCTCAGTGTAATGATACAATCTCCAGTACAGTTATAACCGTTTGCTGATGACAGAGCACAAAAAGTTAGCCAGCGCTTCCAATACACTTGCAGAACCACAATCCAACATCGTTACCACAATTGATAGATTAATATTATCAATGGGGGTTTTTAACCACGGGTTTAGATATTTATTCCTGGCTAAACTGTGTAACGGGCAGTGTAATATCACGTGTTGGATTGATTCTTCGTAAACTGAACTGCAGGGACTGTTGTTCTTTTTTGCCACAATCGTCAACTTCAATTTGTAGGTCCTTGTATTTTGTGATCTTTTCCAGCTCTTTGTCCTCTACCCTGCTGTCAACTGGCACAGCAACATCGATGATCCAAACATGTTTCTTCTCTATCACTGTTATGTCTGGGGTGTTGTGTGCCAGGTGTCTGTCTGTCTGTATTCTAAAGTCCCAGAGTATTTTTGCTTCTTCATTTTCTGTGGACTTCTCTGGCTTGTGATATAGTACCGGGTCTTGCTACCAGGGGCGGGCCGTGCTTTTTTTGCAAGCGTCTCCAGTGCGCATTGCTGCTAGCCTATTGTGTGGCCGTTCGAGATGGTCACACACAAGGTTTGGGCTATTTTCTTACAGCAGCAGATGATGTGCTCCGCGGCTTCATCACACTTCCTTTGCAGGAGGCCGGCACTTTGGGTCATTGTGGGACTTTTTCGATTCGTGTCTTTATTGCATTTTGTCCCTGTAATGTTTGCTCCTGGGCAGCAAAAAATCAGACCTTCAGTTTCTTTCTTTAGAGTTCCCCCTTCTAGAGCCACTCCCATGTTTGCTTGCTGTCAACCTTCCCTCTTCAATGTTCTTAAGGGTACCTTGTGGAGTGGCTTGTTTAGCCACTGCTCCTTCAGATGTTTAAACTGTTGGGCCTCTATGCTCTTCTTAGTTCTTTGGCTTTCAGCATCTCAATGTGGACTTCTTTCAATGGCTGGCCTTGACTTTCTTGGATGTATTCTTTGGAGCCTCTTTTTTTCTCTTCCTTCTACTGATTTGCTTGACCTGGAGCAGTCCTCTTCCTCCTTCCTGACCTTATGAGGTAGAGTCTGTCTACATCACTTCTTGGATGCAATTATTTTCGATTGATGGTCATAATTTTCCTTGTTTTTCTGTCCAGGATGTCCTAATTCGGCTTATTGTCCAGTTAATTATGCCAGCAGTGTAGCTGTTACTGGTACCCAGCCAAATGATTAAGTACCTTTATTGTATTTCCTCCATTTAACTTTGGTTTCAAAATTTTTCCCAGCCCTTCTAAGATATTCCTTCCCTAATTAGCCTTTGACTTCTGCATGCTTGATGTTCTCTGCCTTGCAGTATCCACAAGTATTTGTAGCTTTCGTTCACTGGTAACCTCTTTATTTCTATGGAATTTGGCATATTCACGCCTTAGCGTGATGTTGCAAGTTTACCTCTTACTGAGTTCCAAAGAGTTGCACCTTGTCAGGTCCAAAAATCCATTGCAATGTCAGTGCTAAGACTCTCACTGTGTTCAGTGGTGACTCAATCTCTGCTTTTGATTTTCCATAGAACTAGGTCATCCATGTATAGAAGGTGTGAAAATTTTTTTTGGTGAGTTTCTTGCTGTCTGATATCCTTGACCTTGTTTTCTTCAGGAATTATGGGGCTGAGGAATCATAGCGGCGTGAAAGAGTAGTGGGACAGGGAGTCTCCTTGGAATATTCAACCGGATGTTGACTTCCCCTATTCCTGCTCCATTGACTATTAATTCTGTTTTCAAGTGTCTGCATTGCATTCTTGACCAATTTCTTGATGTTTTCATCA
>NC_059427.1:14893419-14895430 GCF_021028975.2 Sphaerodactylus townsendi
CAATTCAGACCTAGCAACTGGCTGATTCTACATACCAAATGGAATTGCCATAATTCAATCATGCTGTTTTGATGAAGTATCCACGTGACACTGTTGTATATACACTGCACTGCAATGTATATTCTGTGTTGCTTTCCTTTCTTTTTTCACACCTGATTTGCAGCAATA
This sequence comes from Sphaerodactylus townsendi, assembly GCF_021028975.2. Classification (NCBI taxonomy): domain Eukaryota; kingdom Metazoa; phylum Chordata; class Lepidosauria; order Squamata; family Sphaerodactylidae; genus Sphaerodactylus; species Sphaerodactylus townsendi. Next base: position 14,893,588 of record NC_059427.1, read on the forward strand.
TTTTTCACTTGCAATGCATACATGGTCAAACAAAGGTCTGTTAAGATTTTGCAAGGTGTTTGTCTCTTTAAATTTTTCCCCCTTTCTTTCTGTTGTTTTCAAGCAGCGCCTGGTTCTCAGCCTTCTTCATTTGCTGGAATGAAATTCCTAGAGTAACCTTTAACCAGTTCTTGCAGTGGCGCAACCCCTAATTAATGTTTACCTTGTATCTTTATAATCATAGTTGTGTGACTAGAGCATTGTAATCAAGGAAATGCTTTTGGGGCGGGGTGGGGCCAGTTGGTTTTGCTAAAAAGAGAAAAGCAGTCATTACAATTTCTCCCGCTTACATGCTTTCCAAGAAAGGAACTGCCTACTGTTCAGGAATACTGTATGAGTGAAGTAATTAAGCCTGGAGAAAGAGATGCAGCTGCAGAACCAGAGAAGGAAATAATAATGTTTAAAGGAGTAGCTGCAGGCTTCATCTGAATAAACATCTGAGCATCACGAGGTGCTTTTAAATACGGAATACTCTTATCTTAAATGCTGTGTAGAATCATAATTTCAATTCCACTTCCAGTTGACTGTCAAAAAAATGTTCAGTAGCAGCTTTTCAAAAAGAGCATAGTATGTAGGGCAGAGGTGGTGAACCTATGGCACGGGTGCCAGAGGTGGCACGAGCCCTTTCTGTGGGCACGCGTGCACAGAGTTCGTCATGTGGGGGGTGGAAAATCACCCCCCCCACACACACACACATCTAGGCTGGCCTGGGCACGAACCTTTACCTGGGAGTAAGCTCGGTTGCTGGCAATGGGGCTTGCTTCTGAGTAAACCCTCCTAGAGTCATGATTCACCCATTCAAAGAGTTGTATGGTTGCTTCACCAAGCTTACTCCTGAGTAATGCGCACCTTGGAGCCAACCATTTTTTCTAAATTAAAACCTCAGCATTCAGGTTAAATTGCCGTGTTGGCACTTTGCGATAAATAAGTAGGTTTTGGGTTGCAATTTGGGCACTCGGTCTCAAAAAGGTTTGCCATCACTGATGTAGGGAGTGTATTTACAGGCCACATTTCTTCCTAAGAGATGCCAAAGCACCTTTCAGCAAATAAAAGTACAATTTTTAAAAAATACTATTTAAATAACAAGAACATCTGAAATCTTGAGGTCAGTCCAGAATCCAATGGGTTGGTTGTCCAAGGCCACGGGGCACAAGCTCAGTGGGGTATAATGGCATACAATCACCCTTGAAGTAACCATTTTCTTCAGGGAAACTGAAATTTGTCGTCTTGGAGATCAGTTGTAATTCTGGGGGCCCTCGACACCTAACGTGGAAGCAACATTATGTGAGGCACAGAATTTGACATCCTCAGAATCTCAGTTTAAAAACAGGAATAATTTAGCAAGAAAACCCAGGGAAGTGTTTATGGAATGCTTCTGAGATCACAGATGCCAACAGTCCATGGTCGCTTAGCACTACTTTACCCACATAATATGCATCTCCCTGAGATTATTAAAGTAACATTTAAAAGCAGGCATTCTATGGCATAATGTCTAAAGTCAGGCATTCTATGGCATAATGTCTAAAGCTGGATGTTTTGCTGTACACAGCCCAGAGCCCTTTGGGGGTGGGCGGTTTATCAAGTATTATTATTATTATTATTATTATTATTATTATTATTATTATTATTATTATTATTATTATTATTATATTTTATTTTATTTTATTTTATAATTTTATTAATATTATTTTATTTTATTTTATTATAATTTTATTAATATTATATTATTTTATTATTATTTTATTATTATTATTATTATATAATATAATATAATATAATATAATATAATATAATATAATATAAT
>NC_059427.1:14895526-14898026 GCF_021028975.2 Sphaerodactylus townsendi
TNNTATTATATTATATTATATTATATTATATTATATTATATTATATTATATTATAATAATAATAATAAAATAATAATAAAATAATATAATATTAATAAAATTATAATAAAATAAAATAAAATAATATTAATAAAATTATAAAATAAAATAAAATAAAATATAATAATAATAATAATAATAATAATAATAATAATAATAATAATAATAATAATAATAATAATAATACTTGATAAACCGCCCACCCCCAAAGGGCTCTGGGCTGTGTACAGCAAAACATCCAGCTTTAGACATTATGCCATAGAATGCCTGACTTTAGACATTATGCCATAGAATGCCTGCTTTTAAATGTTACTTTAATAATCTCAGGGAGATGCATATTATGTGGGTAAAGTAGTGCTAAGCGACCATGGACTGTTGGCATCTGTGATCTCAGAAGCATTCCATAAACACTTCCCTGGGTTTTCTTGCTAAATTATTCCTGTTTTTAAACTGAGATTCTGAGGATGTCAAATTCTGTGCCTCACATAATGTTGCTTCCACGTTAGGTGTCGAGGGCCCCCAGAATTACAACCGATCTCCAAGACGACAAATTTCAGTTTCCCTGAAGAAAATGGTTACTTCAAGGGTGATTGTATGCCATTATACCCTACTGAGCTTGTGCCCCGTGGCCTTGGACAACCAACCCATTGGATTCTGGACTGACCTCAAGATTTCAGATGTTCTTGTTATTTAAATAGTATTTTTTAAAAATTGTACTTTTATTTGCTGAAAGGTGCTTTGGCATCTCTTAGGAAGAAATGTGGCCTGTAAATACACTCCCTACATCAGTGATGGCAAACCTTTTTGAGACCGAGTGCCCAAATTGCAACCCAAAACCTACTTATTTATCGCAAAGTGCCAACACGGCAATTTAACCTGAATGCTGAGGTTTTAGTTTAGAAAAAATGGCTGGCTCCAAGGTGCGCGTTACTCAGGAGTAAGCTTGGTGAAGCAACTATACAACTCTTTGAATGGGTGAATCACGACTCTAGGAGGGTTTACTCACAAGCAAGCCCCATTGCCAGCAACCGAGCTTTCTCCCAGGTAAAGGTTCGTGCCCAGGCCAGCCTAGATGTGTGTGTGTGTGTGTGGGGTGATTTTCCACCCCCCACATGACGAACTCTGTGCACGCGTGCCCACAGAAAGGGCTCGTGCCACCTCTGGCACCCGTGCCATAGGTTCACCACCTCTGCCCTACATACTATGCTCTTTTTGAAAAGCTGCTACTGAACATTTTTTTGACAGTCAACTGGAAGTGGAATTGAAATTATGATTCTACACAGCATTTAAGATAAGAGTATTCCGTATTTAAAAGCACCTCGTGATGCTCAGATGTTTATTCAGATGAAGCCTGCAGCTACTCCTTTAAACATTATTATTTCCTTCTCTGGTTCTGCAGCTGCATCTCTTTCTCCAGGCTTAATTACTTCACTCATACAGTATTCCTGAACAGTAGGCAGTTCCTTTCTTGGAAAGCATGTAAGCGGGAGAAATTGTAATGACTGCTTTTCTCTTTTTAGCAAAACCAACTGGCCCCACCCCGCCCCAAAAGCATTTCCTTGATTACAATGCTCTAGTCACACAACTATGATTATAAAGATACAAGGTAAACATTAATTAGGGGTTGCGCCACTGCAAGAACTGGTTAAAGGTTACTCTAGGAATTTCATTCCAGCAAATGAAGAAGGCTGAGAACCAGGCGCTGCTTGAAAACAACAGAAAGAAAGGGGGAAAAATTTAAAGAGACAAACACCTTGCAAAATCTTAACAGACCTTTGTTTGACCATGTATGCATTGCAAGTGAAAAATATTGCTGCAAATCAGGTGTGAAAAAAGAAAGGAAAGCAACACAGAATATACATTGCAGTGCAGTGTATATACAACAGTGTCACCTGGATACTTCATCAAAACAGCATGATTGAATTATGGCAATTCCATTTGGTATGTAGAATCAGCCAGTTGCTAGGTCTGAATTGGGAAATATCTGGAGATTTTGGGAGTGGAGCCTGGGGAGGGCAGGGGTAGGGGAGAGAGGAAACATCAGCAAGGTATAATGCCACAGAACCTACCCTCCAAATAGGGCGCCAGATACCTTCTGGCAACTGGTGGTGGTGGGGAAACTCACCGGCAGTAAACTTAAGCTGCGGTATCTAGCCTCTGCATTACAGTGAGGCAATTTCTTGCATACACTGGATGCAACATCATTGCCTTGGTGGCAACTGCAGGGATCCTCTGATATTTAGATGGCATTCTATGGTAGAAGCCATTTTTACCATTTAGTTTTGCCCAAATACAAGAGCATCCCTGTGGTCAACAACGATGCAATAATAATAATAATAATAATAATAATAATAATAATAATAATAATAATAATAATAATAATAATAATAATAATAATAATAATAATAATAATAATAATAATAATAATTGCTGCAGAAAGCAGCACTTCTTGCTGCAGAAA
>NC_059427.1:14903026-14921930 GCF_021028975.2 Sphaerodactylus townsendi
TAATTAACTGGACACAAGCGAATTAGGACATCCTGGACAGAAAAACAAGGAAAATTATGATATCAATCGAGCACTGCATCAAGAAGTGATGTAGACAGACTCTACCTGGCAAGGTCAGAAGGAGGAAGAGGACTGCTCCAGGTCAAGCAATCAGTAGAAGGAAGAGAAAAAGGCCTGAAAGAATACGTAAAAGAGAATTAAGGCCAGCATTGAAGAAGTCCACAAGGCTGAGATGCTGAAAGCCAAAGATCAAGAAGAGTATAGAGGCCCAACGGTTTAAAACGAGAAAGGGCAGTGGCTAAACAAGCCACTCCATGGGCGGTACTTTAAGAACATTGAAGAGGGAAGGTTGACAGCAAGCAAACATGGGAGTGGCTCCAGAAGGGGGAACTCTAAGAAAGAAACTGAAGGCCTGATTTTTTGCTGCCCAGGAGCAAACATTACAGGGACAAATGCAATAAAGACGAATCGAAAAAGTCTGTGATGACCCAAAGTGCGATCTCTGCAAAGGAAGTGTGATGAAGCCGTGGAGCGCATCATCTGCTGCTGTAAGAAATAGCCCAAACCTTGTGTGTGGCTATCTCGAGCGTCACAATAGGCTAGCAGCAATGGTGCACTGGAGACGCTTGCAAAAAAAGTAGAGCCTGCCCTGTAGCAAGACCTGAATGCAGAGCACAAGCCAGAGATGTCCACAGAAAATGAAGAAGCAAAAATACTCTGGGACTTTAGAATACAGACAGACAGACACCTGGCACACACCACCCCAGACATAACAGTGATAGAGAAGAAGAAACATGTTTGGATCATCACGATATTTGCTGTGCCAGTTGACAACTTTAGGAGTAGAGGACAAGAGCTGGAAAAGATCACAAAAATGGGACCTACAAATTGAAGTTGAGCGATTGTGGCAAAAAAAGAACAACAGTAATCCATAGTAGTGATTGCTCTAGGAGGAATCCCAAGAAATCTTGAAAAAACATCTGGAAAGCCTAAGCTTGGACCCAGAACATCAGTCACATGCTGAAAGCAGCACTTCTAGGAACTGCATAATTCTCACATGAAATACCTCTAATATCCTAGGTCCTTGGGAAGGACTCGATATTCAAGAGATGAATTCAGACACTTGTGCTGTGTGTTGTTATGTGTATATGTAATAATAATAATAATAATAATAATAATAATAATAATAGCCAATAATAATAATAATTCCAGGGGCTGGAATAACTCTGCATAAGTTGCGGCTTGGAGCGGCAATCCATGGTGTCAAAGAGTATGAACATTTGTGTGTGTGTGTGTGTGTATAAACTTGTGCTGTGTTGTTATGTGTAATAATAATAATAATAATAATAATAAATGTTCATACTCTGACACCATGGATTGCTGCCTAAAGCTGCAATCCTATGCAGAGTTATTCCAGCCCTCTGAAATCAATTGACTTTGGGTAATATACAAACGAAAATAATAATGGATGATTGGGTTATCATGCACAATCAAAGTTACTGTCCTCCCTTGCATTTTGTTCCTTCTCCAAGGATTTCAGGGTAATATATATGCCCCACTCACTCCAGAGTTTATCTTGCAACAGGGTGAGTTTACTTGTTTTTTGTATTATAATCTGGCTTTTTCTCACAAAGGCTCAAGGCAGATTACACAGTGTAAATCAGTGCAATCAAATAGGACAAACACGCTTAATAAGCAGTGAGATAGGACTAGGATTACAGCCACTTGACTCAGATATTATGTCTTGCCCAGACTCAGTCTGAGGGGAATATTTTCCAATTGCTGCTGCTCAGGCCATCAGGAAGAGATGAAGAATCTGCTGGAGTCTACATTGTGCCTACATAGAGGAAGGCTCACGACTCAGTCGCTCAGCAACTGTAAGCCACTTTGAGCCTTCTTAAAGTCGAGAAAAGCGGGGTATAAAAACCAACTCTTAATCTCTGTAGTCTGGAGATGAGCTGTAATTCTGGGGGATCTCTACGCTCAACATGGAGGCTGGTATCCCTATTCTCCAGTGCCGTTTTAGCATGGGAAAAAGTTGTGTGGTGAGTGGGGGCGGTGTGGTGGGGAGACAAGAGCCCTTCTTCTTCCCAGGGTGAGAACCCATTTGGGCTCTCCTTTCCTTTGAAAGGCCATTCTGCACACCTTTAATTTGGCCACAAGGATCTGACCGAGTGTAAAGCCGTTTCATGCCATGCTAGATCAAACTTGTTACAGTATAGCAAGATGCAGAAACCGTCTTTTTGTTTACACTAAAGTTCATTGTTCTGAGGATGAACAGCCCTGATTACGCAGTGGGTCCCCTCAGTATAGATTGCTTCATGTCCCAAGGCCGCAGCCTTCTCCCAATTTGCCCTTGATCAGGCTGACACCACACAAAACAACTACTTTCAGTCAGTGAGGTGATTTTTCTGAGAAGAAGAAGAAGAAGAAAGAAGAAGAAGAAAGAAGAAGAAAGAAGAAGAAGAAAGAAGAAAGAAAGAAGAAAGAAAGAGAAGTTGGGATTTATATCCCTCTTTCTCTCTACAGGAGACTCAAAGGGGCTGACAATCTCCTTGCCCTTCCCCCTCACGGCAAACACCCTGTGAGGTGGGTGCAGGGAGCTGAGAGGAAACTCCCGAGCTGTGACTAGCCCAGGTCGCAGCTGGCGTGTGTGGGGAGTGCACAGGCTAATCTGAATTCCCAGATAAAGCCTCCACCGGCTCAGAAGCGTGGGAGCTGGGAATCAAACCGGTTCCTCCAAGATTAGAAAAAAAGAGGAAGAACTGCTCAAGAAACGCGACAATCGTTATCTGTCCATTTGTTAAGCAGACTCTGCAGTACTCCCAGAATCACAACTGATTTCCAGACTATAAAGATTAGTTTCCCCACAGAAAATGGCAACTTAGAGGGTGGCCACCCCAGAGAGCTCCCTCCCCTACGCAAATTCCTCCCAGCCCGGCACCACTCAAATTGGCAGGCCCTTCCTGACAACCAGCAGGAGATGCAAGGAGGTGGGCACAGGGGCAGCGATCGGTATCTGTGCGCAGTTATCTCACTTCTGGCACAATGTGTAAACTTTCTATTTGAATCCTTATTTTTTCCCCCTGCATTTTTTCCCTTCCCTTCTGTCTGGGCTGATACAACATTTTGCAAATTAGCCTGCATTTTGGGAGGCTGCCTGCTAGCTGTGTGTGTGTGTGTGTGTGTGTGTGTGTGTGTGTGTGTGTGTGTGTTGTCTGGTCTATTTATAGTTCACAGACACGGATTTTTAAAAATCAAGCCAACTGGGAGCACACAGAGAGGTGTGGATTGTCTGGTCTCTGAAGCTTCTGCTCAGGGGGGCAAAGGGAAAGATGGTGCGTGGGGGATGGCTGGAAAAAACGCTTCATGATTGCAGTCCCAGGTAAAATAATACATGGGGCTTGTCAACTTTACATGGTTCACTGCACCATCGGTCAATGGCACCAAAATTGAAAAAAGAAAAGAAAAGACAATCCACCAGGGGAGCCTCCAAAACTTTATGATTGCCCAAAATGGACAGGGTGGAGGAGGTAAGTTGTGGAGTGGGAGAAACTGCAATAGTGTGGGCAAGGGAAGGCTGGAGGTGGAACAAGAAACCCCAGGGAAATGTTTATGCACAGAAATCTATGCTGCCTTAGTGGACCAGGTGCTCGGGAGCAGCAGCAGCAGCAGCAGCAGTGCTGCAGCAGCAGCAGCAGAAGGCCATTGCTTTCACATCCTGCACGTGAGCTCCCAAAGACACCCTGTGGTGGGCTGACTGGCAGGTAGCGAGTGCTGGACTAGATGAACTCTGGTGATCCCAGCAGAGCTGTTCTTATGTTTTTATGTTCTTAGATCTTCTTTGCTTTCCCTCCAAAGTCAAAAAAGGTTGTATTTACAGAACATTCGGAAAATGTGGGAATGCTCAGCCCTAAAGCGGGGTCAGTGAAAACAGGGAGAAATGTGCATAAATGCAAATCAAACCCCAAGGTAATGTAAACTGAAAGTGAAGGAGATCACATCTGCACAAATGGCCAAAGATTCTCCCTCAACATACAGACTTGAGCCAAACATTGTATGACATCATATGACTTGCACAGCTCCACAGGCCTGAGGGCAGAGGCATATGGGGTCCAAACGGCACCCCGAGACAAAGCCTCCTCCAGGCGCCCCCCTGGGGGCAACCCCAGCCCTCATTATGAGCCTGGGGTGGTTCTGCTCCTGCCTCACACCTGAGTAGCGGAATTGGACCTCCCTTAGTCCCGTCCCCTGGTCTGCCTGGAGATCAGGAACATGGCCCCATCCTCCTGCTTTGAGCAGACCAAGTCCTGTCTTAAACTATCTTTTCCAGTTATGGTGAGCATTTCAACAATAACTTGAAAAGACTGGGCCTGCTAAAAGCAGGGTGACGGGGCCACGATCCTGATTTCCTAGGTCAGCACCTTTGACTATGCCTTCAAGTTATGGTGAGCCTTTCAACAACATACCCATGAGCCTTTGCTAAATATGCAAATTACCAGTGATCACCATAACTTGAAAACATAGTCCAAGGCACTAACCCACCCCCACTGACTTTAATTTTGCCGGCAGCCACTTCGAAAAGTAAGCCTTTTCGGCTAGGCCAGCAGGAACTCCCAGCCTCTCAGATAAATTCAGGTCTGTTAATTTCCTATCAGTTTCTACCGAAGCATGAAGCCCGAATTGGCCCGATGCTGACAGAGGCTGATGGGAATTGTAGTTCCTGAACATCTGGAGAGCCGCAGGTTCCCTACCCCTGGGCTAGGCTGTTTTGGCTCCGTTCTTTGTCAGAGTTACCTCCCTCAGGGAGGCTGGACTCCTCTCCCATCTTTGCACCCCCCCCACACATGACTAATAGATGGCATGCATCCTGAGACATGGGTTGGCCCCATGTTCCTGGGCAGGAACGCCATTGCCCTAGGGCTGCTAGGCCTAAGTGAGCAAAAGGCATGCCTAATTGGGTCCCAAGGTGAACAACCCCCTGAATTGTATATCCTTAGCCCCCCCTCTTGGTGACCCTGTATGTATCCCACCCATACTCCAAGGAGTTGAATAAAATTTGTGAGTTATACAGCAGTGTGGGGGATCCAAAACATTCTTTCTCAGGCATCCTAAATACAGCATATTGGCTCTCTTTGTAGGGCTAAACTCTGTCCTGAACATGGAGCCCGAGGCTAAGCTCTCAAAACAGCCCGGCCCATCCTCAGTGTTTCAGCGAGTTATCTCTAATCATTATCAGTGATAGTAAAATGCTGAACTATAGGATGGAAGTAAGAGAACGTTCAGCAATTGAAAAGTCTTTTTATCTAAGAAATTGTTTGGACTTTAACCCAACAAGGTGTTTTTTTCCCCTGAGCCTTCAGCCTTGACTTGCAGTTCCACTAAGTCACAAGTCATTATATGGCTCATTCACTGCTATCAGTAGATTCAGCAACTAACTTCAGAATATAGCTCATGCGGAGTTTGATCCTAAACCAGTAGTCACCGAACAGAGGGTAATTTGGCAGGTCCCAACCCTTCCTAACTGTGGACTGTGTTTATTGAGAAGTTCAAGCCCCCCCAACTGCATCATGGGCACAACTGGTGAGTTATTGCATCTGCCTTTCCTGATTTCAGGGATTTGAATTGGCTCAGGGCCGAATTAGAAACTGAGGAGTCATTAGGGTGGAAGTCTGCGTCTGAAGTGGAAGTCTGCGTCTGTGGTTCCCTTTCCCCTCCTAACCTTTCTCCCCCAGGCTGGGCTCCCTTGACCGGATGATGGGTCCCCTCCCACACCTCTTTGTCCCCTACCCCAGGGTGGGTTAGCCACAACCAGATGATGGGCTCCCTCCCCCCTCCTATACTTTCCCCCAGGATGGGTGGGCCCTGATCAGATGACAGGTCCCCTCCCCTTCCCCCTCCTTTCCCCAGTTTAGTAGCTCCTGCCCATGGACCACTGTCCAAGAGGGAAAAGCCCTGCACCATTAAGTCCAAAAGGAGCCACAATAGATAAAGCACCAGTAATAAATAGGCAGACAATGGAGCATCTGCAGACTGGGAGTAATATGCACGCTCCACTTAATGCCTGCTAATAGTTGAGTCACTGCATTCTGGATGAGATGAAATTTCCAAGTTGATTTTGAGGGGAGACCAATGTACCCTAGACTGCATTACAGCAGCCTGGACCAATTCACCAATTTTGCCTTTTATTTTATTTATTTATCATTGGGTTTTTATACCGCCCTCCCCCGGAGGGCTCAGGGCAGTGTACAAATAAACGTATACAGGCAGGGGAAAGTTAAAATATAATACAAGATTTAAATAGAACTGTACCTTCTTCCCACACATGCAGGACTGTCTTTCTTTTAGAATGCTCTGTTTGGGTCCTAGTTTAGCAGAACTAGGTAAGTACCTAGGACCTGCCGAGTGTTCTAAACAAACATATAGTCCAGCATGTATGCAAGGAAGGCACAATTCTACTTAGATCTTTTGGTGGAAAAAGTACAATAAGCCTGTGATTGTTTCAGGCTGGGAAAGTGGCATCTGGGGGAAAGTTGAAGCCCCTTCTCCATGTGCCTTCATCCAAATTGGGCATCACTTGCTCAGGAACAGGTGACAGCCCACAACTCAGGTGAGATTATGTATTACATCTAACATAGGCTAAAGATCTAGACCTGACTGCTAACAAATGTGCTTAGGGCAAAACATGCCAACTTCCTTGTCTGTCTGAATAGGACTCGGATCCAAGCTTAGATGGAGGTGAATGATTCTTGTATGCCCAGAGATTTGGAGATGAAATGGAAAGTGATGAAGCTCCAAAGCAGGCTTAGAAAAGAAATCAAAGGCTGTAATAAACTGCAATAATCAGAGGTAGCATATTAAGGAGAGTCATTGTCACTGACAAGCAGTCAGAGCAATATTTCAGTTCATTTCAGCACAAAATAATTTACATAGACTCCGTGGTGGCGAACTTCAATTCACATACTGGCAGGGGCTGATGGGAATTGTAGTCCATAACATCTGGAGTGCCAAAAGTTCGCCACCACTGAATAGACCCTCAGTATACTTTATACCCCACCTTTCCCTCCAATGAAGACCCAAAGTGGCTTACATACTCTTCTCTCCATCATATCCTCATGTTGGCTCAGTGAGGTAGGCTAGGCTGAAAGAGTCTAACTAGGCCAAGGGCACCCAGTCAGGCTGCCATTTTCCCACTCCTGGCTCCTTTTTTCCCTACCACTTCTCTGTGGCCAACAGGAAAAGATAATGTTTTTTAAAAGCTGACAGTGATAGTGTGACATCACTTCTGGGGAAACCCTGGAAGTGATGCCAGTCTTCTTTAGTGATCTGGCGATTCCTCAAAAGGTATGACATCATTGCTGAGTTTTCCTGGAAATGATGTCATACTTCACTGATGGTGGCCCTGTGTGTCCTCCCCCTGCCTCCCCCGGCCCTGACTGTCCTGACTGCATGTGTAACAATCCTAGCATCCAGCAAGCTTCTATGGCAGAGTGAAGAATTGAATCTGGATAGCATTTATGGTAAACTTATATCTCTCAGATGTGTGTTAAGTGGATCTTCAGTGATCAGCCCCTGCCAGCATGGCCAACTGGCAGGGGCTGATGGGAATTGTAGTCCATAACATCAGGAGTGCCAAAGGTTCGCCATCACTACACTACACAAACACTCACTCCAGCATTCACTCAGTAGTTACCTCCACAGAGCGGTGTGGACCCCCCGCTTTCATGAATGTACCTAAGCGAGGGCAGAGCAGGGGAGGGAAAGACATTGTCCTTATATGTGAGAACAACAGAACAGAAAAACAAAAAGCTGATTTTAGCCAGGCTTTGCCAGGGAAGGTTGGGAAAGAAAGTTGGACTTAACATCTGGCTTAGTGATTGATGTAAGAGGGCAAGGTGGAGTGACTTCTTGCCTTTCCTCCAATCAGAAAAGGAAGGGAGGGACTGCAGATCTGTAAGAGGCTTGATTGGTTCATTTGAACCAGACCTGGCTCTGAAAAATCTGATTGGCTTGTTTGAATGAGAGCCAGGACAAAGAATCTTTGGTATGAAGGGAAGTATGGCAGCTGTGGCCTAGATCAGTGGTTCTAAACCTTTCATATCTTACATCCTATCAGTTATTCTTTCAATTAACCTAGGTCCCCACTGTGGTAGAAACAAAAAACCCACACTTTCCAAGAAGAATCTTTATGTTTTTACACATTTTGTTGTTACTGTCAGCATGCTCAAAGGTGACATATGGATAATCCATGGCAGGTAAGGTCGACAGGAGATGGAATACCACGTGTACAGGTGGACCTGGGGATTGAGGGAGAGTGAATTCTTAGTAATTGTTAAGGTAGCCCTGCATCTTACCTTCTGGAGTACTTCTGGAACCACTAGCCAAGACCACAGTATTGATTACGTCCCAATAACCATGGTGTCTTATAGGGGCCTTTTCCCCACTTACTAATCCTATGCCAGCGCTTCCTTCCTTATCCCTGAGCAAAGGCCTCGGCATCCTCGATCATTCAGCTCTGCAGCGGGGTCATCAAGCAAGATGCCGCTTCAAGAGCACCAGGGATGCCGCGACAGCTGAGTGGAAGAATAGCAGCAGCGTGCCGGGGGAGTGGTTACACTGCGTCGCCTCAATAGGTCAGGGAGTTGCATCTCAGCAGCTACTTTTTTTTTTTGGAGATGCAGCTGGGCTTAAGGTAAGTGGGGAAGGCCCATAGTTGTACCTGGGTTGGGTCAGCTTGCCAGATCTCTTCTAAAAGTCCATCATACTGTAACTCCTTCCTTGATAAGCCAGTCATTGTCTTAGGGGGCTCAGAGTCAATCCTTCTGAGGATTGGCAGGACTCTCCAGGTGTGGGTCAACTATAATGAAGAGGTGGAGTGGAGTTACTCAAAGGTTAATATCTAAATAACAAGCACCCGTTATGGCTAATGAAAATATCAATGCAACTATCAAATTTATCATATTCAATATACGTATTACTTAAATACGAAATTATAAATAAGCTACTATACAGTGTCGCTTAAACGATATCGACAGAGGCATATGACTGTGTGATAGTTTACACAAAGAAACATAAATGAAATAGTCCCTTTACAAACAATATTACAATGTTTCTGAAAAGTGTTTTAATTATTTCTCAATATTACACAGAAAAGTGACCCATTGTGAAGGTATCACGAAGTCATCCAACAACTGGGAATGACAGCCCATGTGGATATTGTTCAGTGTTAATTGGTTGTTGTAAGCCCTTTGTAAAGGGACTATTTGGTTTATGTTTCTTTGTGTAAACTATCATACAGTGATAAACCTGTGCAGATATTGTTTATGTTACACAGTATAAAAGCTTATTTACAATGTAAGTGTATGTAAATTGAATATTGGAGACATTGGTACAGTAATACCATTCGTCATACAGGTGCTTGTCTGGCATGTTAACCTCCAGGTGGGGCCTGGACATCTCCCCGAATTACAACTGTAGAGATCAGTTTCCCTAGAGCAGGGGTCTGCAACCTGCGGCTCTCCAGATGTTCATGAACTACAAATCCCATCAGCCCCTGCCAGCATGGCCAATTCTAGCCCATGAACATCTAGATTGTCGCAGGTTTCAGACCCCTGCCTTAGAGAAAATGGCTGGCTAGGGTCTATGACATTATATCCCATTGAGGTCCCTCCGCTCCCACAAACCCATCCCTCTCCAGGCTCCGCCCCTAAAATCTCCAGCAACCTGGAGTTGACTCCACAGGCAGAAGGAAGCTTGAGATAGGGTCACAAGTCCCCTTTTAAAACACCTCATTGAAAATGCTGGGGGGAAGAATTAGACTAATAAAAGGAAACACTTCTTCACACAACGTGTGATTGGTGTTTGGAATATGCCACAGGAGGCGGTGGATGGCCACTTACCTGGATAGCTTCTTTAAAAAGGGCTGGGACAGATTTATGGAGGAGAGTCGGTTCATGGCTACCAATCTTGATCTTACCTTGATACTCAGATTGCAAATGCCTTAGCAGACCAGGTGCTCAGGGAGCAGCAGCAGCAGAAGGCCATTGCTTTCACCTCTCCTGCACTTGAAGCTCTCACGCAATTCGGGTGGGCCACTGCATGGTGCAGAGAGCTGGACTAGATGGACTCTGGTCTGATCCAGCAGGCTTGTTCTTATGTTCTTATGTTCTTACTCCGATATAATTTAAACTTATCATGGATAGCAAGACACACAGGAAGCCCCAAGCCATGAACCATATTTCATCCCCTATAACTTATTGGGGCTAATTCCTTTACAGCTGCCATGACATCTGGTTTACACCAAGTACTTTTACGCCTGCTTGTTCTGTTCCTGCTGAGCTCCACTCCCGCTTCTGGGGACGATACCATGGTGGTCACTAGCAGCGGCCCAGTCCAAGGCAGGCACCTCACAACATCGTCTGGCATGGTGACAGCTTTCCTGGGCATCCCTTATGCTGAACTCCTCCTGAGGACCCTGCCAGTTCTGAAGCCCGTCCTCACCAGCCTTTGGAGCTGCACATCTTACAGAAGGCTACACCAGCTTTGGCCATTCCTGCTACTTCAGCAGAGTCTAGACCCTTCCAGCCGCCACGGCCATATTCGAATCAGAGTCTACTCTGTACTTTTACCTCTGAAGACTGCCTTTTCCTCAACATCTGGGTGCCTCATCCCCGGCCTTCTGCCCCAGCCTCCGTTCTTGTCTGGATCCATGGAGGTGGTTTTCTTAGTGGGAGCGGTTCCCTTGACAGAAGCTACTTGGCTGCAACTGAGAACATCATTGTGGCTTCCATGAACTACCGTTTAAGTGCTTTGGGTTTTCTCTCACTTACCCCAAGCTCCAGGGAAGCCCGGAAACACGTCAGGACCAAACATCTGGCATTGAGCTGGTTGAAGGAGAACATGGCTGCCTTTGGTGGAGATCCAACTCGGATAACCCTAGGTGGACAAAGCGCGGGGGCTGCATCTGTTGGTTTCCATCTTCTCTCCCCAGTGAGCCAGGATTTATTTGCTCAGGCCACTTTACAAAGCGGAGCCTCCATTTCCCCCTGGGCTTGGGTGAACCCCAAGGAGACCCAGGTGAGAGGGAAGACCCTGGGCCAGTTACTTGGCTGCAGTGGAAACAGCAACAGAATCATTGTGAGCTGCCTGCAGAGAAAACCATAGCCTGCAAAATTGGGCCGACCTAAGACAGAAGGTTTTGTTAGATACTGTCTTTGTGCCAACGACAGATGGAGAATTCCTTCCAGGTGCCCCTCGGAAACTCTTGGAGGCTGAGCATTTCCCAGCTAAACCTGTCCTGACGGGCTTCACTTCCACGGAGGGTTCCCTGTTCCTCTCAGCGGGCGCTCCTGGTTTTAGCCTCTACAATGACAGTCTGATCAACCGTCAACAACTACTGGAGGGTCTCCATCTCTTGCTTCCAGATGCTTCTGATAGCACAGTTGAGATGATTGACATCATCTACAGTCAGGGGGAGCAAGGGGAGGAGCAAGGGGAGGCGCAGTATCGAAATGCTTTGGTTAGAGCTTCAGGGGACTATCTGTTCTTGTGCCCAGTGGCTATGGTGGCCAACGTAATGATAGAAACTGGAAGCCCTTTGTTAAAGGCTCCTTTCAGCCACGCCCGCTTCTTTCATCTCCGCTAAAATTCGATTGGATCGTGGTACCCTACTGTGTTGAGCTGCTCTTTATCTTTTTGGTGACCCACTGTCTGGGGCAGGAAGCCAACAATTACATACCCACCAGCTGAGCGAACCGAGCCAAAAGGTTAAAGCGGTATTGGGGAGAGCTCTGTCAAGACTCAAAAGACTTTTTCCAATTCTACCCCATTTTTTTTATCCCTTTCTCCCTTCTGCCTCTCACTCTCTCC
This sequence comes from Sphaerodactylus townsendi, assembly GCF_021028975.2. Lineage (NCBI taxonomy): Eukaryota > Metazoa > Chordata > Lepidosauria > Squamata > Sphaerodactylidae > Sphaerodactylus > Sphaerodactylus townsendi. The sequence continues at coordinate 14,914,895 of NC_059427.1, forward strand.
ATGAGCAGAACGATTCCAGTTTTAGCGCTGATCTCTCTTCCTGTTCCATATCTTTTGACTTGGCTTGCATTACCTTATTACTAATTAATATTTTTATTAATTAAGACCTTTTTGTCCTGCTTTGTAGCTAATGCTTCCATGGCAAACAACAACACAAGTTAAAGCAAGAACAACAACATAACATAACAACAACATAACAACAACAACCTTTATTTGGCATTTAAAAATAGGTTCTAGAGCAGTGATGGCGAACCTATGGCACGGGTGCCAGAGGTGGCACTCGAAGCCCTCTCTGTGGAGCACGCTAAAACACAAGAGTTCGATCATGCGTGGGGACGAGGAAAATTACCCCACAATAATACATTCAGGGCTGGTCTGGGCCACTGGAGACCACGGCGTCATGGCACGCTGCGAGCAGGGGAGGACGCTGGCTGAGCCAGGTGCCTGGATTTCCGGATGGCTGCCGCCTGAGTAGCTATATGAGTGAGATGCAGAGAGGCAGGCGATGTGCGGGACATTCTGGAAGGCTAAGAGCAGGCTGCTCAAGCAAGTGGGGAGGAGGAAGAGGGAGCCAACGGTTTCTAAACTAAAAAACCTCAGCATTCAGGTTAAATTGCGGGTTGACACTGCGATAAATAAGTGGGGTTTGGGTTGCAATAATTGGCCTCAGAATGTCAAAAGGTTAAGCCATTACTGTTCTGAGCATTGCCAGACATTTTTGAAATACAAATCAAGTGCATTCAAAGCGCGAACAGGAAGATACATAGCATAATCGCTACTTGTGAAAGTCGCTGTCACTTGTAAAAAGAAATTTTGCTGCTTTTTTTTCCAAGAGCACGGGCCATCTGTGTTGTTTAACAGAAGCTCCACAACAAGAACAGCCAGAGTCACTTCTCAGATTTGTCTAAGGCCAGCCTGGGAGAGAAATTCCTAATGCCCACATATCTCGGACAGTCAAGAATAATGTGAGCACGAGTCTCCACTTGGTTTTTACAGTGTGGACAAACCCGATCCTGGAGAGGGATGGATAAGTAACTGCCCTTTGTAATGTCCGATGGGAAAGTATTGGATCTGGCCCTTGTGATAATCCATCTCTGTTGGGGTTCAATGTAATACCCAAGAGCTTTGGCTATGTGCCCTTGTTCCGTGACATTATTATTCCACAGAGAGGGGTGAGCATGATTTATTTGCTTGCCCTAAGCGAGATATGATATTTCTGGCAAGAACAACAACAGCAGTGCAGAACCAAGGGTAGAACAATAAATCAATCAAAATTAAAAGTTATAAGTGTGGGGATGGGGGAGTAGGAAAACATATCTCATCCACTGAAAGCTTAAAAGATAAACTTGTGTTCATCTGGTGTTTGGAAAGTTACCAAGTAAGGCACCTCAACCAAAAAAGTTCCTGGAGAACATATTTTGGTAACTAGGGTGCTACCCCTAAAGAAGGAGCCTGATCATTAGCTGTTATTGGTGGTACCTTAAAGATGCAAAAGTTTTGACATGCACCACATAGACTTTGTGGGATTGCAACCCACTTCTTCAAATGAATGAGGGAGGACGTACCTATACCCACATACACTTCACTAAAGCTGGCTTAACTCGGTTATGCCAGTGATGGCTAACTCTTTGAAGGACCGAAAGCCCCAAACTGTAACCCAAAACTCCACTCTATTTATCGCCAAAGGGTGCTCAACATGTGGCAATTCTAACTCGAACAGATAATTATGCTCAGTTCGAGGAAAATGGTTGGCTCAGAGGCGCATGCTACTCAGGAGTAAGCTTGAGAGGTGCAGTTGTTGGTTTTGTTTTGGAAGCAACCATAAACTTCTAACTGCGAATTGAATCAATGCACCCTAGAAGGGTTTACTCTAAAGCAAGCCTCATTGCCAGCCACCCGAGGCTTACTGCCAGGTAAAGGATGCGCGCTTTTTTTAGTTCTTTGCATGAAAATCAAAGTGGGGGTTTAACAGCGTTTAACAGGGGTTACTCCATACTGCTTCCCCAAAGAAACTAGGTGTTAGGTTTAATGCTAATAATCGCTTGGCCCAGCCGCCCAAGCCAGCCTAGATGTGTGTGTGTGGAGGGTGATTCCCACCCCCACATGATGAACACTGTTTGCTTGTGCCCACAGAGAGGGCTCTGAGTGCCACCTCTGGCACCCGTGCCATAGGTTCGCCATCACTGGGTTATGCTAACACTTTAGCTAAAATTGGGTTATCCCTCACCCCCTTTTCTGTCTCCCTCCCTGTTTACCTCTTGCATCTGGACCTGACTGATAAACTTGTCTTTCTCTCATAGGTTTCCTGATGGGGAACAAGGAAGGAATTGGCCTGTTTATACAGGGGAAAGTTTCTTCCAGATAAGCACACGTCCCACTCAGGATGAGGAGATACCAGCTGGTTATTGCATCTTCTGGGAGCTGTTGGCCACTGGGGATCCTAGAAGTAAGTCATTCTGTCATGGGCCATGGTGAATTTGGTAATGATCTTTGGGCAAAGCAGTGGCTTGAAAGGATGTTTGAAGTTATTTATGACAGTGAAGCAGGAGTCAGGAAAGTCCATGATTGGGTTCAAGTACATTTTAAAATATTTTTTTTGGATACTGTGTTCTTGTGGAACTAAGGCTCATTCCGCACATGCAGAATAATGCACTTTCAAACTGCTTTCAGTGCTCTTTGAAGCTGTGCGGAAAGGCAAAATCCACTTGCAAACAGTTGTGAAAGCGGTTTGAAAACGCATTATTTTGCGTGTGCGGAAGGGGCCTATTAGTCGTTTCATGGCTGCTATTTATAACCCCTTTCTTTCATAAGGAACCTTATATAAGAACGCCTAGTGAAGAGGGGCCTACGTGTATATGACAAAATGATTTCTAGTCCATGAAAGATTATGCCAGAATGAAAACTTTTTAGTCTTTAAGGGGCCACAAAACTCCTGTTTATTTTACAGTCATAAGATTTCTAAAGGAGGAGGTTATCATAAAATACTTGCATTACTCTCCTGACCCTCTTTTGGGATTACTTGACTTCTGAGATGCTCCCATTCCTTTTTCTGGGTGATTCAGGAGAAAGTCCTTTCTCTCTGGTGGCTTCTCAATGGGCAATAAACCTGTCCTCCGGCCAGTCTCCAATGCTTTTCAATGAGGATCCCTCCCCAACAGCCAAGATTTTCTTGGCGTGTGTGTCTGTGTATCTATGAAGGTAGCTCCTCCAAAATAAAAAAAAGGAAAACTATATACTGCTGGAATTGGCAGGACCAGTTGAGTACAACTATGTACTTTTAGGGCTGAAAAGGATCAGAACCTGCAGAGCAAACATCTTGGGGCAGCCTTCAGCAAATGGTAGTCAGGAGAATCCCTTCAGCTGCACACAAGCTGAGGGTGAAACTGACCAGACAGCAAAACAGTTGGGTAGGAAACAGCTTCTTTTTCCCTCTGCCACCCTTGCTGTCGGGAAAGCACACCCTGAACACCTTATTTTTGGAGTGTGGAATGAAAAGAGGCAGTCACTTCTTTTTAAGACGTTCCACAGATGTCTTTTTCGTGCTGCGTGAAATGGACCATTGTGATTACTAGGCAACCACATCCCCAAATGGCAACCAGGATTTCATTTCTTTTCTGTAAGGCATGATGTTACCTTTTGAAAGCCACCAGCGAGGATGCTTGGCATAGGTTTTCCAATGAACAATTCTATAGCAAGAGTAAGGTGACCAGATGGTCACCTTTGTGTCTGAGACGGGCTTGACGTCTTGTAGGGCCTGAAAGCGCGACTTCTGGAGCTTGCAGTTTGCAGCCCCTGTGACAGAGGCGTGGCGGCAAGCTTAAGCTCCACAATGGCTGGGGAGGCAGTGCAGCAGCCTCCCAAAAATCGGGACAATTTGTAGAACCCGCGGGACGCGGGACAAATTGTCCAAAGGCGTGACGGTCCCGCCAAAAGAGGGACGGCTGGTCAGCCTAAGCAAGAGTGAAATGATAGAGAAGCCCTCATTTATAGCAGAGGATGTAAAAACTATCTGTGTGGAGGAAACAAACAGAAGGAATTGATGTGCAGGCCTATGACTACCATATAGGCTCATACTTGAAGTGACAGTTTACTATGTATTAGATTTTTTAAATCCCCATGTAAAATTGTAAAGTGCCTGAGGCCCTTTCCCCACTTACCTTAAGCCCTGCGCTACTCTCCTTAAGTAGCATGGGGTCCCCCGGCACTCCCCACAACGCTGCCGCTGTCGCGCCCCCTCAGCATGCGGCATCCCTCAGCATGCGGCATCCCTGGCGCTCCTCGAAACGGTGCCTTTTGATGACCCCGCGGGGTCGTGGGGACGCCCGGGCATGCGCCAGAGATGCCGCGCGCTGAGAGTAGCGTGCAGCAAAGGGCAGCAAAGGTAAGTACGGAAATGCCCTGAGTTACCCCATTTGCCAAAAAGCATAGTTCAAACAAATACCACTCCCCCATCCGATTATTGGAAATGTCTGGGTTTTTTTCCCCTCACAGCCCTTCTCCAGATAGGTCGCATTCCATCAGACGAGTAAGCTCATGAGGTATCTTTTAAATCCTGGTGAAGGGAAATTTTGAGGTAAGTAGGCTGCATGCAAACTGATGGCCACATCTAAGTTTACATGAACTGGACAGTCCACAAGTCTGCAACATGAACTGTGTAACGTGTACAGTTGCTAGCTCTGGATAGAGAAATCCCTAAAGATTTCGGGGTGGAACCAGGGAGAGTGTGATTTGGGGAGGGGAGAGACCTCAGTGGGGTATAATGCCATACAGGTCAACCTCCAAAGCAGGTATTTTCTCCAGGGGAACTGTTATCCATAGTCTGGACATCAGCTGACCAGCCTTGGCTGGTAATCTTACCTGGGGCTCAGTTGTAATTTCAGGAGATCTACAGGCCACACCTTGAGGTTGGCAACACTGGGTGTAGTTGGCTCCCATTGTCATTTAAGCTTTGCTCGCCAGTGCTACCCCATTATGCTGAATTTCTGTTCATCTTTCGGTAGTCAAACTTCTGTCTGTCTTGCAGTAGTTCTGGCGAAAAGAAGAGGGCTGCCCTTAGACTTTCCAGATCAACAGGGAGGCATCTGGTTGTGCATTTTCAAATGTAGATAGAATTTTGAGGCTAGAGGCCTGAAGTTTTATTCCTTCAGTCTTTAAAATACGTTGTGAACTCTTCTAGCCAGTAGTTGATGGTGAGCCAAGGCAATACACAGGTTAGGAATTCTAAACTTAGTTGAATTCAAGGAACTGCTCTGGTCACTGTCTCCTTACGAGATTATTTTTAGAATGTCTGTAATAACAGGGAATGACCGGAAAGTGTATGATATAGCCTGGGCCAATGGATCTTTGGTCTGGCCCAAACACCGCTCTTGTTATCATCTTACACATTACAATATTGCTCTTGTGCGCATGGATCCTCAGATCACTTAACAAAGCAGGTGAAAGACTGGATGTAAAGATGAGGTAAATTGTCTAGGGATGAATAGTCACATCTACTGTTTGCCTTCCGAGTGTGGGAACCACCTGGGTGAATCCTCTCCAATAACCACACTGGACTCTTTGCTGGGATAAACATTTTGGCCATAGCCATTTTATTAGCCAACCAAAACAGAAGCGTGAGGCGTAGCATGGGTCTTGATCTGGCCTGTCTGCTTCATAGCGAAGCTCCAGCGGGCGGATGCCCTGTATTGGAGGGCTCCGCTGAAGGGCTCTGCCGGGCGGACACTCCTGGCAAGAGGTGATCCCCATTTGCCGGTTCGGCAGGGCAGTTGCCTCTTGCCGCCATCGGCACTTCTAGATCATTACCCATGCGACACCGCAGAACAGCTATGACAGAAACATGCAACAACCGAATAAACCCAGGGAGAGGTGGGTGGGCAAATCGCCGGCTGGCCGAAGCACATGGCCAGAACAAAGGCGGGCTTTCCCCTTTAATGGGTCAATCCGCCCTCCCCTCCTGGTGACATCAGCCCTTGCCCAACCTGGACCGGGCTTCGCTTCCACCCTCAGTTAAGCGGAAGCGATCACCTTGGCTCCACCCATCCCACCCCCAGAGGCAACCGCAGCCGGTGGGTGATTCACAGCTGTCTTTCTGAGAACCAGCATGGTGCAGTGTTTAAAATGTTGAACAAGTCCTGGCCTTGAATTCCCACACTGCCATTGAAGCTTATTGAGTGACCTTGGGCTGGCTGCTCTCTCTCAGCTTAAACTACCTCACAGTTTAAAGGGAGAAGGGGAGAACAATATAAACTGCTTTGGATCTCCACTGGGGAGAAAAGCAAAATATAGATATCTAAATAAATAAACAGTGTCTAGCCAAGGCATGGCTGTCATTACAATGCAGATAGGGATTAGGATTGTAGTCACAAAGTTTTTCCATCCTTTTAACTGGATACATTTCATTGTATTTTAGGCCCTGACTTGACGGCTTCAGTAAAATCCTCTCTCAATGAAGTATCTCGCATCCACATCACAGCTGCATACTTCCTGGCGTGTAGCAGGGCCTCCTGTTTTTTCCTTTTCAAAGAAAAACAAAATCTTTATCATCACTGTTTTCCTGTTAAAGCAAGTGGATTCAAACCTTCCTAATCATTAACACTGGCTTTCATATATGATTTCAATACTTGCACTGAAGACCCCAAATTCACAAGCAAATACAACAGGGTGACCTTGATCTTGTTGTGATTTCTGAATTTGCCATTTTATGAGGTTGATTTCTGAGCCCGGGTCTCCTGACACCAGCTGTAGGAGAGCTCCTCCTCAAGATGCAATCAAGGGATCTTTTCACAAAGGAGGATTTAGTATGTCTGTTTTGCCTAAATCACTTTGTAATGCAAACGTAAAATCCTCCTAGGCTAAGGTGACCAACGTCCCGCTTTTGGCGGGACAGTCCCGCCTTACACTAATCTGTCCCGCGTCCTGCGGGGTTTTGTACCTGTCCCGATTTTTCTGGGGTGCTCCCGGTTCCCGCCCTGTCACAGGGCGGGAAACAGGGTAGCGCCCCAGAAGGCAGTGCGGCAGCCTCCTGCGCATGTGGCCG
>NC_059427.1:14922015-14954073 GCF_021028975.2 Sphaerodactylus townsendi
CTTAACACAGCAAATCAAATAAGATATTATAGGCATCACTGAAACCTGGTGTGACGAGTCTCATGATTGGAACATAAGAAGTTAAGGGTATAACCTATTGCAAAGAAGCAGATCAAATAGGAAAGGAGGAGTAGCATTACAGTGGAACCTTGGTTTTCATTGCGTTCGGTTTTCATCGGTTTCAGTTTTCATCGATTTTTTAAGTGAAAAATTTGTCTCAGTTTTCATCAATTTGCCTCGGTTTTCATCAATTTGCAGTAAAATGCAGGGGTTTGTGGAGAAAAATCACCCGGACAAAGCTGTTGCAGGCCGTGTCTGCAACTTATTTAATGACAATGTCTTGCCCCATTTCAGACAAATCTTAAAGAGGCGTCAGAAACAGACCTCTTTGGACAGCTTTCTAGTGCGACATTGGTCCACTGGCTCTGAAGCTGGTCCTAGTGTTATGGTTTGTTACTGTTTTCAGCATTAAACACTATGTTTATTCACCAAAAATGTTTTTGGTATGTTTTTTGGAGTGCCTACAGCAGATTAATTGGATTTACATTGATTCTTATGGAAAAGTTTGCCTTGGTTTTCATTGGTTTCGGTTTTCATCGATTCTTTTTGGACGGATTACCAATGAAAACTGAGGCTCCACTGTATATGTAAAAGATTATTACAGACGTGAACAGGTCTATGACTTAAATCCTGCAAGCCAGGTTGAGATCACTTGGGTAAAAATTAAGGGGGAGAAAAACAATACTGATCTCCTTGTGGGGGTATATTATCACAGGAGTGGGGGGGGGAAATAGTGCCCAGACCCTGCCCCCGTCCCCATGGGCCCCACCCCACCCTACCCCCTATTTACCTATTGAAAAAGTGGCATGGCTGGTCCCGCCAGGCTGCTCCGGGCTTCTGCCGGGCCTGGGGAGGCAGGGCAAAGGGGGAAAGGGGAGGGGTATGTGGGTCCCCCTTCCCCCCACTTACCTTAGTTCAGCTGGCTACAAAGAGCAGCTGGCTGAAACAGCAGCCTGGCTTGTCGTGCCAGGCTGCTCCGGGGTTCGGCCGGGCCTGGGGAGTGGGGCAAGGGGATGAGTGTGGGGGGCAATTTTCCACCCCCATGTGATGCCAATGGCATGCGCCCGGGGCAGGGCACCCCCACAGCCCCATGCCAGTCTGAAGAGATGGATGATGCATCTATATAGGTGCAGAACGATCCACAAAATCCCAAATATAATGCTACCTAAAAGCATATATAATCGTAATTTTATATATATGTGAAATTTCAATTAAAAAAACAAAGCCTCAAATTCACACCAAAAATCAAATATTTGATTATGATTGACCAGAAGAGGGGAAAATACATTTGAGCAAAAAACTGCCTAACATCTACCGATACAAGGAAACATACACTGAATGACCAATGTTATTATTTATTGATTGATTTGATTTAATCCCTGGATCTTGCCCAACACAGCAGGCTCGAAGAGGCTCACAGCATAGGTTTAAAATAAAATTACATAAAATGCCTTATAAAATATACGATCCTCTTTCCCTTTTTTTTCTTTAGTCACATGAATGTAGACTTGATTGTGCTTGAGAAGAAAATTATAGGAAGCCAGTTATTGATTTTATGTTTTAGAATCAGTCAACAGAAATTACTAGGAGAGAAGGAAAATTCAAACAGAAGTTTTCTCCATTGTGCATTAGTTCTTTAGACTTGTTCCTCCCAGTTCATACGATGCTCTTCCTCCATCCATATGTATTCAATTGACAGCTCTTGTTTCATGTTCCCTTCTGGGTGAGACAGAAGAGAATCTTTTAGAGGTTTGTCTGTGGCACAACAAAAAGGCCAACAAAACGAGCTTCCCACTGAATCAGACCAGAAAACCAGAAACAAGCATATTATCTATCATGGGACTACCCAAACGGAAACTGTTGCTGACCAACGTTAGCAGTGGCGTATTTGCCTAGGGACAGGGAATACCCTCTGTCCCTGGGCGTCACTGATCTGGTCACATGGGAGGTGCAAAGTAGGGCCCCCACGTGACCAAGAAGATGGCAAGGCAGCAGGAAGTCCTGCTGCCTTGTAGTTTCTGGCGCCCTTGGCCCCGCCCATGTCATTATCGACATGGGCAGGACCAAGGAAGCCAGAGGACTCCCCCAAGCCTACCCCTCCCGGTTGCTGGCTCCCCCAAGCCCTGCCCCCCTCCCGGCTGCCGGCTCTGAGCTGGCAGCCGACAGTCCCTTCTGCCCTCCCCTCTGGGGAGGACCGAAGCAACTGGAAGCCTCTGTGCTGGAGCCTTGGCTTTTATACGCTTGGGGAGGCAGAAGGGACTGTCAAGCTGCTGGTTCTGAGCCGGGTAGCTGGGAGAGAAGTGGGGCTTGAAGGCAGGGTCACCCAGGAGGGGGAAGGGCTCAGGGGTGGGCCCAGAGGGTGGGTCTAACCCCAGGAAGCGGGGGTGCCATTTCCCCCCTGGTGCACGCTTCTGAACATTAGCTAAGGTGAGGCACTAAGCTTTCATATCTATTTAAACATATTTATACACCTAGCCTTTAGTTTTGGCTATCTAAGGTCCACAAAAAGATATAACAACAATTTGATCAACATCAAAATGTCAGATGTAAAAACCAACTTAAAAGCACCTTATCCTACCTTGCACCCCCACCCCACCCCCCCCATAGCAGGGTGAGCTCTCCCTATGGCCAACTTCAGGCTGCCCCCAAAGCTATCCAAAACAGCTGCTTGAAATCCAGTAGCTGGGAGGCTGTTCCAGAGGTGGTAGCAGAAGTAAGCACAAAATAGGCACTCTCAATGGTGTCAAGAACTGTGGCGTGCCTCTAAACACTCTCCAGCTTATCTCCATGCTTTGCAGATCTGGCTCTGAATTCCACCAGCGTGCTGTTGCAGTCAGATGGTTGGACTCCATCGGTTCCAGGTTCAGATTCCCACTCTGCTATGGAAGCTTGCTAAGTGACCTTGGGCTAAGCAAATAACATACTCTCAGCCTAAGGTACCTCAAAGGTTTGTTGGGAGAGTGAAATGGAAGAGAGGAGAACAATGTAAGTCACTCTTGGTCTCCTCTGGTAAAAAAAGGTGGGGAAGAAATAATGAATTAAAAAAAATCATCTAGGTCTTCTGGGAAACACCTCCCCGGCCAGTGGAAACCCATGAGCCATGAACTCAGATAAAGCCCTGTAATCCCACTGGGGGAATGGTACCCTTGTATGGAGATAGAATGTTTTGCAAGGTCCAAAGAACAGATTTTAGTCTTGCTCCTTCCCCTGATACCTGTATGCCGCCCAATTTTGGTGTAGAAGTTGTAGTGGAGAGGCTCAGTTACTACCTTAAAAAGTTTCAGAATGAAATAGCATTACCCTGTGGTCTCCAGGGTTACTCGCCAATTCTCACTGAAACACAGTTCTTGGGTGAACATCTACTTCAGGGTATGGCTATGTGTTCTGCCTTCCCTTTACAAGGCTTCAACTCACCTGGGCTTGCGCCTTCCAGAAATTGCAGTGCTGGGCAGGTGAGGGCTTCATGACTTGAGGCTGCCTGGCGCTGATGCGAAAGAAGTTCTGTTCTGCAGGGTTGTAGAGCCGCTATCTTGCCTCACCAACTTCTGAAGGGGTGGGGTTGCTGCACGAGGAGGCAAAAAGTATCATGATCCAAGAAGCAGGAGAAGGAACAGTTTTGTGTAAAGTACACAATGTATGATGACATTCATTCACTTTGTTTACAGTTCACGTGTTTCACTGGAGACACAAAATGGATTAGCCGGCCCAAAATGCAATCAGATTGGTAAAACACATAGCTTGGTTTCCCACAACCTATTCCGCTCGGGTTTGCAATTAGAGAACCGGGATGAATATTAATTAGGATCTGGCTTATCCTTTCATTCAGGTCATGACACTACAAGAATCTGGCCCTTGTGAATGCATGACTAAATAATAATGGCTGCCATTTAAGATTCTTCGAAGAGGTGGTGACTTGAGTGACCCTGACTTTTGAAGTTAGGGCAGGGCAATGACCACAGCAAACGCTTCAGCGGAAGCGCCATTTGTGGAATGTCCTTCCTGGAAGATATGTAAAGAAACCAACCACCCTATTTTCTTGAAACTCCTTGTATGACCAACTTGCTTTAAACAAACCTGTTGTATTGTTATTTCATCATGAATGTTAAGTAATTGTTTCTGTGGTTTTCTCGCTTAATCACCTGGGATATTTAACATCAAAATGGCAGAATCGAAATGGTTATTGTTTGCAAGAACAACATAAATGTAGGGATGGCCGTTCTGGGTTGGGAAATGTGTGGATATTTTGAGTGGCGGAGCCTGGGGAGAGCCGGGTTTGGAGAGTGGGAGGGACCACAAAAGGGCGATAATGCCACGGAGTCTGCCATCCAAAGCTATAATCTACTTCTTCTCCAGCAGAACTGATTCCCGTAGTCCGGAGATCAACAGCCACCGCCTTTGCAACCCTACTACTAATCTCGCAGGGGGTTTGCCCCTGGAGTTACAACTGATCTCCAGAGATTCGCCAGGGCAAATTGGAGATCAGCCACTTTCTCTAGGGAAACCAATTTTCACGACCCTCACCAAGGTTAGCTCTGCTCCTGCCGCGGTTGCTTATTACCAAGTGGCTTCTCGTGCTTTCGGTCTGAGAGCAGACGGCTGTGAATTACCATGGACCGAGGTTGCCGAGCCGGGTGGGCAAAGCGGAGTTTCCCTGTCTCCGACCTCACCGAAGCGTGGAAGCTTATGGCTGGCCATGTTAGGCCAGGGGCAAGCACCAACGCGCTGGCAGCCGGGTCATGAAAGGGAAGGGCAGCCCGAGGCTTTAAAGGGCCAAGCCACCCTTTGTGCCAGCCATATGCTTGGGCCGGCTAGCGTTTTGCCTGCCCACCTTTGCCCTTACTTTGCTTGGCTTTGTTAATGGCTGCTAGATTGTCATAGCCATCGGCGGTTACGCATGGGTATTGATCTGAGAAGAGCCAGGGGAAGGGAGCTGGCAAACTAACCCTTCCCCTCCAGAGTGGCCTTCCATAGTGGGAAGAGGCTACTGCCCTGCCAACAGGGCGCCTGGAGAGCACCTCTTGCCAGGAGTGTCCGTCACCGCAAAGCCCTCCCACAGCGGAGCTAGCTCCAGCATGAGGCATCCGGCCCGGGTGAGAGCATCGCTGTGATGCTTACATGATCAGATCAAGACCCATGCTACGCCTCACGCTTCTATGTGATTAATAAAGAATGGTTATGGCCAATTGATTTACCCCAGCTAAAATTCCCAGGTGTGATTATTGGGCAGTGACTTCTACTCTGAAGGAGTTCCACCCTCAGACGGCAAAGAGAGTTATCAAGTCAAGAACGTTATCTGCCTTTTGGAATGTGTATGTGTTGGTTTAAGCTTTCAACGCCTTTTAGTAGCTCTTTCTTTTCTGCGAACTGAATGTCTCAATTTTGATGGGGGAGGAGAGGGAAACCCTGACCAATTACCACAGGAAACATATAATCGGTGACTTGTATAGATCTGGCCAATTTGGACAATAATAACGCTACTAGCTTTCCTATGCCTGCTAATAATAAAACAAGAATTCTATTTCTACAACTTATTCAGGCTTTTGACACTGATCAATATTGTCTGGAGATCAATTGTATTAGCTGGAGATCTCCGGATCACACCTAGAAGCTAATAACCCTAAGACATAAAAGTGAGTATATTGTAATGCTGGATCCAGGGAAACCCAAATTCAAATCTCCTCTGTGGTATGAAATTTGCTTGGGAGACTTTTGAACAAGTCTCTCAGCCCTAAAACTACCTCAAAGAGTTGTGAGATTAAAATGGACACAAGGAGAATGGTGTACACTGCCTTGAACCCCTTTGGAGGAAGGGAAGGATAAAAACATACCAAGTAATAATAATTAATTCCTCAAATACATACACATTGAATCAGCATATACAGGTGATGTTATTTCTAATCTAACTGTAGACATTTTCTTTCACAGGCAACAGAAACTAGCATGGATTTAAAATTGATACCTAATACCTTCTCAGACAAAGGACAAATTCCCACTAAAAATTTTAATCTAGATACAACAAAGTTTCAAAAAAAGAATCGGCACCTTTTCAAAGGTTCCAGCATCCTCACTGCTGCATGTTTCTCGTTAAGACATCCAGCCCTGCCCCTTGGGTGACAGCCTGCTGTCAGGGGTAGAATCTGTTAAGCTAGCAGCACCAAAATTCTCAGAGTATCTTTAGGAGACTCCCTCCAGACGATGCCTCACCCATGTTTGGTGAAATTTGGTCCATGGGGGCCAAAGTTATGGACCCTCAAATGTGTAGCCCCCATCTCCTATTAGCTCCCATTGGAAACACTGGGGGATGGGGCACCCCTTTTGGGAGTCCATAGCTTTGGGATTCCTTTAGATCAGGATAGGGAACCTGCAGCTCTCCAGATGTTCAGGAACTACAATTCCCATCAGCCTCTGTCAGCATGGCCACTTGGCCATGCTGGTAGGGGCTGATGGGAATTGTAGTTCCTGAACATCTGAGAGAGTCGCCCATAGGTTCCCTGACCCCTGCTCCTAGGTTAAATTGATAAAAAAACCTGGGTGAAATCAGTAGGAGATTCTCCTTGATTATACCACCTGTATTTGGTGAAGTTTGGTTCATGGGAACCAAAGTTATTGACCCTCAAATGTGAAGCCCCCCACCTCCTATTAGCTCCTCATTGGAGTGTTTTTTCAAAAAGGTGCATATACAAGCAAGTCCAGGAAAATCCCGTGGATAAGGGGGGGAGTGCCAGAAACGGGACTGATCTGTGTCCCGCGGTTCGGCAGTGGGGAGATCGCTGAAAACCGGGATACTTCGGGTGACTGTCCCAGGATTAATTGCCAGTGGGAATCGACCCTCGATATCACCAAAGAAACCCGGAGGGAAATGCTACGCTTCTGGGCCAGGAATGGTGAATATTCGTAAGGCGTAAATATTCTCATAGGTTCTCTCATTCGCTTCTGGCAAATCCTGCCCAGTACCGCATCACTCGGGGGATTAGCTCTAACTCCCACTTTGTATGCGTTTTATTGGTTCCTGGTAGTAATGTCAGAGTTCCAAAAAGGCATGGGAGTTCAGATCCATGGTGACTCCATCCATTCAGGCCAAACAGGAGCCATTACTGTGATGGGTAAATGCATGTTTGAGCACGGGGCTTCCCGGGTCTTCGCCAGTCTCTAAAACCTCATTACTGCTGGACATACAAAGAAATAATCCCCCCCAGGCCTGGGGATAAGGCAGAACGATTCTGTGCTGGGCTCCTCGGCCTCTGGGTTCCCGCCAACTCTAAGCAATGGCTTGAATTCTGGTGTCATTATTGCATTGCGCATTACACTTCCAACTTCAGCCCCTCCAAAAGTTTCTCCCAGGTCAAAAAAAGGCATTCGCTGGATGTACATAATAAAGGAGAAGCTGCGAGAAGATAAAGACGGACTTTCCATCAGAAGTGGCATCAATCATAGTAGGCCGGGCCTGAAAGCGCCTGGACTTCACTAGTTTCTGTGGGTCATCAGGAACAAAATCTCCATCTGTGGTTGGTACGAAAAGGAAGTTTCCAAAACAATCTTGGGATCCGCCAACTGAGAATACAACGGTTTCGGAATTCTTCCATTGCCTTTTGCCGTGCAAGCAGTTCACTGTGGCATTGCCCCCATCTTCTTTTGGCAGCCCATCACTCCTGCCAGAACCAGAGCTCTCCTCTTGGCCTCCTCTACAGGCCTTACCCAAGCCCAGGGTGCAGTGGCAGTCCCACTCTCCAGCACAGCCCGGTTAAAAAGAGGCTGACTCCCTCGGTGAGAGGAGGTGATAACTGACAGATGCTCCTCCAACACTCTTCAAAAGGATGGGTGATCCGAGAAGGGTCTCCTCCAAAGGCAAGGCGTTTATTCTCCCTTCATCCATCTCAGGGCTGGCAACTGTTGGTCCAACAGGCCATCGCTTCCTGTGGGCAGCTGGTGGTAATGAAAGGAAGCCTAGAGGTCCCAGGCGCAATTGGCGGACACCACAATCACCATTCTCGGCAGCAGCAGCCAAGAATGCCCCATTATATATTAAAAGGGAAGCTGTGCTAACAAAAAAACCTGCACCACCAGAGATCCAGACAAGGACAGCAGCTGGTGTGGAGGGCCGGGGATGGGGGTACCCAAACATTGAGGAAAAGGCACCTTCCGAACGGGGTGTGTTGGCTGAGAATATTTCAGCATCAGGAGCGCCCGAAAGCAGCATTTGGGGGCATGAATTGCCAAAGTTGGTGGCTTCCCCCCAGAGTGTGGGCTCCATGGCTTATGGGGAACAGGCTTTTGGAAACGCAGTTTCCCCACAGGGGGTTCTGCGTATGAGAGCCCCAGATAGGCTGTGACTGCTTTTGAGCCAGCTGGGGAGACGCCTTCCCTGGACAGGGCCACTGGTGGTGACTACTACAGCACTACATTATCAGCGGAAGACTTGGATTCCGGAAGGGAAAGGGCCAGGAAGCTGGTGAAGGACCAAAGCGGGAGACGAGGCATTGCAGCACCTGAAAGGGAAGCATCCCAGAAGAAGCTACACAAAATACAAGACAGGATGTTCCCTCATGAATCTGGAGGGCCAGATATCTCACGAGTCTGAGGAACAGGAAGGCCAATATTGTAACAAGTACACTAGACGTCAGGAGCATCAGACGTGCCAAGGATAGATTTAAATGTAGTTAGGAGATTTCTGCAGAGTCCAAGCTGAAGGTACTTTTCAATTCATAACCTTTATGTATTGCACATCCAGACTTCCACATTCGCTGGAAAACTCTAGGCTAAGAGAAGCACCAAACGCCTTTTGCAGGAGCAAACAATGCTCTTATCACAAGCAACCAATCTGGGACAAACAACCAAGCACAGTTGTCACTGTTGTAGAATACAAAGACCCTCGATAAGAATTTTCACTTAAGCCTTCACCCTATTTAAAATGAGGCCTTGCGGTTGGTGTATGTGTATTAAATGTCATCTGCTATTTCCAACTTATGGGAACCCTATGAAGTAGGGACCTTTTAAATGTCCTGTTAATGGCCTTGCTGAGCTCTTGCAAGATGAAGATTGTGAGTTCTTTGATGGAGTCAGTCCATCTCATGTTGGGTCTCCGCCTTTGCCTGGTGCCATCAAGTTTTCCTAGCGCATTATTTTTTCCAGTGATTCCTGTCTTCTCATAATGTGACCAAAATAAGATAGCTTGGTCTTAGTTCACCTGCTCTGCTCTTTTCTCTTTTAAAGAAGAAGAAGAAGAAGAGGAAGAGTTTGGATTTATATCCCCCCTTTCTCTCCTGCAGGAGACCTCAAAGGGGCTTACAATCTCCTTGCCCTTCCCTAAAAATTTTGTCCCGCTTTATATGCCAATAAAGGCTTGTGTTGTTGTTCCGTGCCCTTCCCCCCTCACAACAAACACCCCGTGAGGTGGGTGGGGCTGAGAGCGCTCAGAAGCTGTGACTAGCCCAAAAGTCCCCCAGCTGGCGCGGCGTAGGAGTGTACAGGCTAATCTGAATTCCCCAGGATAAGTCTCCACAGCTCAGGGCGTGCAGAGCTGGGAATTAAACCCGGGTTCCTCCCAGATTAGATACATGAGCTCTTAACCTCCTATGCCACTGCTTTGTAATTATGCTTTGTAATTAACGTGCTTTTAAAGTTTTTGTTCATTCTTGTATTTTAAGATGTGAAATGCAAAGGGATTGTAGAGTGAACGAAAATGAAGTCTCCACTGCACCAATTAATGGGCGGTGGCAGTTGCCAACCAGGAAGATACAGGAATCAATACTGCTGAGGAAAAAAGTCAGCAACCTATAAAACCAGACAACTACTTTTTTTTTTAACCTACAGCAACATGTATTGATCTTCACCAAGTTTACTTTGCCAATGTATTCAGGGAACTTACAGATGAGGGGTGTCAAACTCATCGCCCTTCCAGATACCATGAATCTGCTAATTCCTCATCAGTCCCTGCCAACATGAGCACTGGCTATATTGGCAAGGCCCAATGGGAATTGTAGTTCATGAATATCTGGAGGCCAGTGAGCTTCGACACCTGTGAAAGTGTTCAAAAGATCAGAATTAAATCCAGAATTTATAGCTATATTCAGAGGTTGCAGGAAATACGGTACATGAAGTAATGCAGATTTTGTATTCCAGGATAGACTTTCCTGGTTCAATACCCACTTCTGAGGCATTTTGGTTGCAATCCAAGAATTTTTTTCATGGAGTAAGCCCCACAGATTAACATGGAGCTTACTTCTAAGTAGATCTAGCTATTATTGCTCCTATAGCGTTTCCTAGGGACAATCCAATTTAACTCGCACATCTGAAAAAGCATGCTCTAGTCCACAAAAGCACGCTTGGAATTAATTTCATCCACACTTCTAAAAGTACTGTAGAAATCCACTAATCATCATGAATAGCCATATTGTCATTGACACTAACCTCCCACCCCACCCCCCAGCTATCGCTTTTCCAGTGCTAATAAACATTGGCCTTGATTATTTCTTGCATGGGAGAGTAAACACAATTTTTATTAGGGAAAATTTCCACATTTTCTATAAGAACATCCTCTTTTAAAATTCAGCAAAACAAAATGAAAATCCCCCCAACCAGCTTCACTTACCTAGGGTTCAGTAACCTACTGTGCTTTCTTTGAGATTAAACTCCCACTATAGTCCTGAGGAAACAATAGTTAAAACAGGTAGGGTCTCTTCCTTTGGAAAGCTCCCTCCCCAGTTTGTGCTTGGGTAACCTCTCCGTTCCCAATCCGATGCGTGTGTGTGTTGGGGGTATGTGTGTTTCTAAGCGCCATATCTAATCATCACCTCACATGAGTGGGCCTTGCTCTCAAGGAAGCATGTTGAGGACAGTGGCTGGTTCCACCACATCCCCACAGAGTCCCCAGACCTGCATTAAGCCTCCTGGGGGCTGCAGGGAAGCAAGCAAGGGCCTCGGGCCCTCCTGGCTGGCTCCCTTGTTCCCTCAGCACCTTGGTCTGCTATGCCCATCCATACACCCACCCCTTTTTTTTTTTTTTTTTTTTTCACTTCTGGCAAGCAGCATTGGGGGGCATGGGCTGGCCCCACCTCCAAGTGCTTGAGGCAGTGATAGCCAACTTCTGACATGCTCTGTCAAAAGTGATAAAAGCTGTGTATTCACCAACTATTCTGCCTACTTGAGTCACATTTATAATCATTTGGTGTTTCTTCATATAGCATATAGCACCACACACATGTCTTAATCGGCCTCTGGCGGTCAGCAGAGGCCAATCTGCTGGTGTGATCCCTAGCTCCTCAATGATGTTGGCTTCCACCCAGGCTACAGAGCCTTTACAGCTCTGGCCCCTGCCTGGTGGAACGCTCTTCCTCCAGCAAAGCGGGCCCTGCGGGATCTTTTAATGAATTTCAGAGGGGCTCAAGGTAAGACGGATAATTCCACCGGGCCTTTGGGGAGTCCGGCCGCTGATGACACCCCCTTTTATAACATCTGTGGACCTTGCCGTCCCCCCCCTCTCCCCTTTCTTTTCATAGGATTTATTAGTAGGACTTCTAACAGTATATCTGATATTCGGACGCCGCATTTTAATGGGGTTGATTTTAACATATAGATCCACTATTTAATGATTATTTAAATCTTGATATTATGGATTTTATTTAAGTGCTCTATCTATCTGTTTGCTCAATATTCTGATTCCGGTGGAGGGCTATTTATAAATATTATTATTATTATTGGCTACATTATTATTATTATTATTATTATTATTATTATTATTATTACATACATGATATGTAAAATAATCCTTTCTCTTTTGTTTGGGGGAGGGGGCAGGGAACATGCCAGCAGAATCAAGGCGGTAGGCATTTTCCAAATTCTTTTTTGATGTTCTAAGATGTTCGGCATCTCTAACTTAGGGCAACCGCTCTCCTTTGCCCAAACTGTATATATATGCCTGTGCCAACTGGCTTGGAGCAGAGCTCGCCAGGATTTAATTTCCCTGTCAAGAATCCTCCTCTTCTTTTTCCTATCACCCAATGCAACCGGCTCCTTTGACACAGCAGACTCACCTTTCTTTTGTCCCAGCCGCCAGTGATTTTTTTTGCAGCTTTTTGCCTATCGGTTCACTTATCAGTTACATGTGGAGCAGAGCAAAAAAACCCACAGGCCTTTTACTATATATTAATAATGGGAGGAACCTGGGTATAACTGATGCTGTGGATATTCCTGTGAAGAGACAGTTGAGAAAGGTTCTCTGCGGAATGTTCAGAGTAGGAAGGAACAGAGATTTCCTGACTTTAATAAAGTAACAATATTGCCAAACTTTAGAGAAATACCCATAATCATCACAGTAGACTTCAATCCTATTCCATTGTAAAGGTGCCCCTCAGGTCTGTTCTGTTTCACCACAGTTCTAAATCCACTTGCAAAAATGCCCCTCTGAACGTTTCTTATAAAAAGAGTATGTACTTTAACGATGCAAATGAGCTGTCCAAAAAAGCTTTGCACAAGGCACTGAATAGCACAGGTGGATAAGACAGCATTTCTGTGGAGCCACGCCACACTGATTTATTGGCTGCCTTTCCTCCTATGAAGCTTAAGATGGTTTGCAATATGAATGTTTTACATAAAAACTAAAAAAACATGTCGTACAAAAATTTAAAATCACAATTTAGGACTGACTTAAAATAATTACAGTTCTAAATAAAGCAATTTTGGGGCTGCCTCCAAAAGATCAAAAGTGAGGGGGCCAGGCACAACTTCAGCTTTTACTATTTATTAAATTGTTAAATGACTATATCAATATAAACAGAGAAGCACTGCAAAATTGCTATCTTTTTATTGCATTTGAAAACCAGAATATGTATGTGTGTGTGTTATTGTTATTATTATTGTGTGGGGAGGGGAGGTGGGAAGATATCAACAGAAATGTGGTTCTAGGGAATTGCTTTGCCTTTTCTTCTGGGGGGGTATTTTTTGGAACAGGGCTACAGTATCGATATAACTGCTACTATCGCAAGCTTATATCAATAACAGGGTTTTTTGACTCCCATTATTCCTGAAAGGCACTCCTACCATGTTTCCCAGAAAATAAGACAGTGTTTTATATTAATCTTTTTGCTCCCAAAGATGCGCTGTGTCTTATTTTCAGGGAATGTCGTATTTTTATGTGTTCTGTTCGTCGGACATGCTTCCAAACAAAAAACTTTGCTAAGTCTTACTTTTTTGGGGGGATGCCTTATATTTCAAGCACTTTAGCAAAACCTCTACTACGTCTTATTTCTCCGGGGATGTCTTATATTCGGGGAAAGCAGGGTAAGAGCCTTCCAAAGGTCTGGGCAACCCTCCCTTTTTTTTGTGCACCCCATTATTTTCTAATTCTATAAAAAACTGAAGCTTTCTTTGCCAGCGAAAGGCAGCTTGATTCTAAGACATTTTCCTCGCTTCTGTGAAAAAGTGACCACACAAACGGGATAGACTGCTTCTACAGCCAGGGAGTGGTCTATGCCTTGTGATTGTGCTGTTTCAGCATTTCCTCACCTTCCTAACAGCTATACCTCACAAGGGTGCAGGATCCTCCACAACTGTGAATTCCTGCAGGGATTGCTCTGGCTCAGGGATGGGATTTTAGAACTCTGACTCTCACTATCCGGTAAGAGGTCCTAGAGGGGAAAACAAACTCTCTGGAACTTACAGTCATGTGTCTGGGGGCTACTTCAGAACAACGGGGGAAAGAGGGATGGGAACCAAACTGAGTGGGGGGCAGATCCTTTTAGAAAAGAAGCTGGATTTTTTGGCTGGCAGTGGGTCCTCACTCTGTAGTCCGGAATTATCCGCTAACACTTTTGACTTATGGCGGAGTGACACCCTACCACCCTGATGCGCATGGCTGACCTTTCTCAGGTGGCAGTGAGGGAAATTTTTTTAGCTAAGACTCCTGACCAATTACAGAGGCCCTAACCAATCAGTGGAAGCTCCTAGCCACGTAGCGGTCCCCTTTACTAATTAGCAATCTACCTCCCGCGACTTCACGTTCTCCAGGATAATGATCCTATTGCTTGCCCCCTTGCAATACAGATTGGCTCACTGACGGTGCTAGTGGCCAGCTGTGGACGGCTGAACGAGGAGGTAGGTCAGGTGGTCAAGGAATAACCTCCAGTCCCACACAATAGATGCTTCTAAGCACAAGTACGCCAGAACTCACACATACAAAAAAGGAGAGAGAAAAAAGCTATGGTTTCTTTTAAGAATCCTTCCTACATTCTGTATTAGAAGTGAGGAAAAAATGAGGTGCATTCACACTATTTCCTCAAGAGTGCAGGAGCAATGCCCACACGGCTCCGGGCCAAATCTGTTACCCAAAATGGTTGGGATGGAACGACCCTCTTTGGTTTGGGAAATTAGCTGTAGAGCACAAGGTCTATGGGCATTGTTGGCTTAAGGAGGCCGTTGGGTACCTTGATCGATATATATTGCCTATGTATACAGGTTTCCAGCTCACTATAAGAAACCAGTAGAGAAAATAAATTTCTAGGATTTTATTGGGAAAATAAGAAATGGAATAAAAATAAATTCTCTCACTTTGACAATCACTCAGTTACTGGGGTAAAAGCACACACATATAAGGTTTCCTAGGATGTATTTTAGGAGGAATTGAAAGGCAGGTTTCTTGGATATATATATATAGAGAGAGAAGGGATGAGATATCAAAGATTATATTTACCAGTCTTGCAGTGGATGTCCAGGAGACAAATAGCTAGGTTCTGGATGCTCCAGTGCAGTTGGAACAATATTATCCAGCACCAGGGTAGTTTTATAATTAGACTTCCAATAATTAGACTCTGGTATATTGCTCCAGTAGCCTTTATTACATGGATAAATAGAAACCAGGTATACAGTTTCAAAGCCAGTTCTGAAGAACATGGCTGACACACATCTATCCCCACCAAATCCCCCCTCTCATTTTCTCAGAGCAGAACATCTGGCAACCATTACATTTTAGTTGTACCCAGCACCAAGGTTATTCTATCAGTATAATTTGGAGCCTCCTGGCTCTCAGCCCAGAGGCAAGATAACAACAATTATTCTTTTCCCCATGGTGCCCGACATGTCCAGGGGAGGCCTAGTTGTCTAGGAAGGCACAGAAGCCATAAATTCACATTAGAGATAGAATGGAAAGAATATGGTGCAGACAGCAATGGATTACATTATACCAAAAGCACACTCCAGGCATGATCCTGACATTGGAAACCAGAATAGCCAATAATCCCAAGCTCTGTCAGTTGCTAAAGGATATTATTATCAGGAAGCTCTCCAGGTCAAATTCCACACAGGCTGCAAGGGTTCACGGAAACCGTTTCTGCTGCCTCTGCCACCATTTGCAAGGTGGGTGCAAGGGCCAGCTGGGGTTGCTGGGATCTCGGAGGGAGGAGTCAGCATGGTTCGCAAGGAAACACTGTGTTTCTGTGTGAACTGTACAGCTGAGGACACCCCTCCATCCAAGAATCCACCCCACCAAGACTTTGAATTGCATGGCAGCTGCCTATGTTAGAGTATCCCACTAATGGTGGCCACCTGGGGGATCCACCACTTAAGGAGGATGGATGAAAGCGGGTGGGGGATTGAATGCTCCTGCTTGCCGCTTGTTGGCACAGGAAAGCAGGAAGAATCTTTCCTGTAACCTGGGCTGGAGGGAAAAAGTCACTAATTTAGCAATTTTCCTTCAACTCAGGTTCTGGCCCCTAAAACGGTTTAGCAGCATTCTGGGGGCGAGTTCTGTGGGAACTCCCCCTGCCAAACTCTTCAAAAGGACCTCGACCCGTTTCCACTTACAACCTGCATGCATGGGAATCACCCTGAGATGCCACCCCAACCATCAGTAATCTCTTAAAAAATGTTAATAGAAAGGATTCATGCAGATCAACTTCCAATATAATTGCTGGAAAAGGTTCATTTAACTGTCAGCATCATGGAGAAGGGAACACAGACAGATCAGAAATGTCTTTTTGTATGTCACCCTATAAAACAGTGATGGCGAACCTTTTCGAGACCGAGTGCCCAAATTGCAACCCCAAACCCACTTATTTATCGCAAAGTGCCAACCCGGCAATTTAACCTGAATACTGAGGTTTAGAAAAAATGGTTGGCTCTGAGGTGTGCGCTACTCGGGAGTAAGCTTGGTGGTAGTCGGTGGCTTTGCTTTGAAGCAACTGTGCAACTCTTCCAATGGGTGAATCACGACCCTAGGAGGGTTTACTCAGAAGCAAGCCCCATTGCCAGCAACCAAGCTTACTCCCAGGTAAAGGATCATGCTTTAGTTCTTCGCGTGAAAATCAGTGGGGTTTAACAGTGCTTAACAGGGTTACCTACACTGCTTCCCCAAAACTAGGTCTTAGGTTTAATGCTAATAATTGAGCCCAATAGCCCAGGCCAACCTAGATGTGTGTGTGTGTGTGTGTGGGGGGGGGGGGGGGGGTCTCTTCCCGCCTGCCCACAGAAAGGGGTTTGAGTGCCACCTCTGGCACCTGTGCCATAGGTTCGCCACCACTGCTATAAAACCTTCTATTGCAAAACTGGTATTTTATAAATTGGCATTTAATTTAGGAAATGTCATGTTTATTTCTGGAGAGAAGACAGCATGGTATAGCTCTCTCTTGTCAGATTTTGGAAGCTGAGCAGGCTCCATACTTGGATGGAAGACCACCAAGATGGACTCTGCAGAGGAAGGCAATGGTAAACCAGATCTGCTCCCCACTTGCCTTGAAACCCCCTTGGTGGGGTCACCGCAAATGAGCTGTGACTTGACAGCGATTTACACACAAACGGTTTATTACACCATATAAGATACCGTAATCTTTGAGAACAGACGTCCTGTTTTCTATCAAACTCATGTCCATTGTGAGGAAACTTCTGAATTCTGCAGAGATGTTGTAACCCCTGTCGCAACCTGCTCTGTTGATGGTTCGTTGTTGATCCTTTCCTGGTCAACTCTTTTAATGCTACAGATTGAGTTTTGCCTTTCTCCATCTTTGCCCAGTCCTTATTCTTCCAAGTTGGTTAGCTTTCCCCCCCCAGGTTCCACAGCTTTTGTTTCTGTCATCTTTATATGCCTACAGGTGCCACCATAAAATAAGTTGGGGTGGTTTTTTTTGGTGTATATTTCAACCTTGGGAATGTTCAGATGGTTTTTTTCCTCCTTTCTTTTGATGCAGCCAGGGATGGGATTCAAATAATTTAACAACCAGTTCTGAACTTCCAGTGGTGGGATTCAAATAATTTAACGACCAGTTTGCTGCCTAGTGACCGTTTTAAGTATAAAAAAAGATATACCGAAAGGGTCCAATTTTAAGTATGAAAAAAGATATACCAAAAAGAGGTGCACAAAACTAGATTATGCTATAAGAAAGACTTTTAAAATATTAATGACAAAACCTGCCTGAAAAACACAGATCCTCATGATTTTTGCACTGTCAAAATCACCAGCACATCATAACTCAAGCCATTTGCCACATGTCTGAACAAACAATCACATATCCCACACTTCGTGGTGCCGCAGTGGTGCAAAAATCTGCTTGAAAAACATAGATCCTCATGATCCATCTGGTCTCCCAAAAATCACCTGCACATCACAGCTCATACCTCTGTGTCTGAACAAAATAATCCTGCATCACCACAGTGGCACAAAAATGTAGTTAAAACATATGGATCCTCACGATTTTTCCACTTGTTCACCCCAAAATCACCAGCACATCGCAGCTCATGCCCCTGGCAATGTGCCTGAACACAACAATCACACATCCCATGCTCCGTGGCACAGCAGTGGCGCAAAAACCTGCTTGGAAAACAGGGATCCTCATGAATCCTCATGATTTTTGCACTAAGTCACCCCCAAATCACCAGCACATCACAGCTGAAGCCCCTGGCCACATGTCTGAACACAATAATCACACATCCCTTGCTTCGTGGTGCCGCCGTGGTGCAAAAATCTGCTTGAAAAACATGGATCCACACGGATCCTCATGATTTTTGCACTAGCCACCTCAAAATCATCACCTTTCAGAACAATGCCAGCTGAGCTAGTGGGGGGGGGAAGGGAGGCAAGGGGAGGCTAGGAGTGGGGGAAATGGGGTGGCAGGGGGAAGTCCA
This sequence comes from Sphaerodactylus townsendi, assembly GCF_021028975.2. Taxonomy (NCBI): domain Eukaryota; kingdom Metazoa; phylum Chordata; class Lepidosauria; order Squamata; family Sphaerodactylidae; genus Sphaerodactylus; species Sphaerodactylus townsendi. Next base: position 14,940,181 of record NC_059427.1, read on the forward strand.
ACTGGCCTTTTGGAGGGAGTGGGCGAGAAAAAAGGCTTCTGCCAGCCCCTCAAAGGTCCACCTGGACTTTTGGGGTGGTTGGGGGGAGAGGGAATGCTTCTGCTGGCCCCCCAAGGGTCCACCTGACCTTTTGGGGTGGTTGGGGGGAGAGGGAAGGCTTCTGCCTGGGTCATGCCACCCCCACCCCCCAACTCACTTTTGGTGGCTCTGTTTCAGTTTCAGGCGGCTTGTATGGCCTGGAGGTCTTCCTCCCCTTCCTGCCTGGTAAGCTCCACTTTCCAGGCTGGCCTCAGTCTTTTAAAGGGAAAGGTCCTGTAAGGGGCTGGCCTCAGTCTGGCCTCAGTCTTTTAAAGGCTCTTAAAGGGAAAGGTCCTGTAAGGGGGAAAGTCCTCTTAAAGGAAAAGATACTGTGATTGGAGGCCCTGGCTATTTGGCCTTGCCCAATAGTGGGACATTCCGTATCCTGTTCTTTTTTTTTGGCTCTTTTCTTGACAGGGAACCCCATCATTGGGGAATGCCCAGTGGTGGGATCCAAAAATTTTAGTAACAGGTTCCCATGGTGGTGGGATTCAAACTGTGGCGTAGCGCCAATGTGGCTGGGTGGGGCAACGGTGGCTTGGCCGGGCATTTGTTCGGGGCTTGGCGGGGGGCATTTCTGGGGCGGGAGGCTGTGGCAAGGACGCAGCCAGCAATGCGCCCGGTCCTTGAAGGCGGGGAAATCCTTGAATGAACGCATGAGCACAGGCTGCCACAATAACGCCAGTGCACCTCCTGCTAAGACTGCTTCCCAAGTTCTGCAGCCACTACCTGCTGAGAGGTAGGAGGCGTAACTAAGGCAAAAAAATCCGCGTGTGCAAAATCACCCATTAGGGTAACCCCCTCTCGGCACACACACCAAATAATTAGTAACCTTTTGCTGCTTTTATAATCTCCCCCTAGCCTTTTTTTGCTGTGGCAAGATTGCTCGCATTGGGTTGTACATGGTTCATTTATGCTGTGCATCCTTTCTTTGTCCACACCAGGTCTGCTTCACTACTTTTATGATTATGGTGCATTTGCTCCCCTGCTGATGACTTTGGTTTTAATCAGCTCCTTTCCGGCATTGTAACAGTGGCCTCAGGTTACTTGGAGTGGCAAGTGCAATTCCTTCACTACCAGAGCTTGTACCTCTGAGTGGGAAAGTGTCTAGTGGGGCTGAAACAGGGTTTGGACTCTGCTTCTTGTGCTGTTGATTATGTTGTGGCCCCTGGTTGGGATTCAAATTCTCTATAAACTTTCTTCATCCTTATTGAGTTTCTAAGGATATTACAAACATAGGCATAACCCTAATTGATTTCTTTGCACTTCCCTGGGGCTTCCTTTATAATAGTGGATTTTTTTTCAGTATGCTGCACTTCATAAGAACATAAGAACAAGTCCATCTAGTCCAGCTCTCTGCTACTCGCAGTGGCCCACCAGGTGCCTTTGGGAGCTCACATGCAGGATGTGAAAGCAATGGCCTTCTCTGCGGCTGTTGCTCCCGATCACCTGGTCTGTTAAGGCATTTGCAATCTCGATCAAGGAGGATCAATGCATTGGTAGACCATAAATCGACTTCTCTTTCTCCAAAAATCTGTCCAAGCCCCACTAAAGCCTTCTTATCCAGGTTAGTGGCCATCACCACCTCCTGTGGCAGCAAATATGGAATGAGGACATGTACATTCTAGCCTCCCCTATTCATGAGCTTTCATGAAAGTTAGGATGTCTGATGTCCTGGCCAGGATTCTCTATCAGAGATTGTCTCTCAGTCCTCATGGCTCACAATGCTATCCTTAAACTTGTTTCTGGTGCCAAAACATCTGTGTATTCCTACATATGTCTGGAATGTGACTTTTCACTTAGGGTCCAGTCTGTTTAGAACTGTGGAAGGGTTCCAAGAAGGCGACTGGTCAGCATCTTCACTCTGCTCTCCCTTGTGGATTGGTAGAAGCTATCCTACTCTGTCTAAAGTGCATGGCTGCTCAATACCACTTTGCATATCACATCTCTGCAACAGAGGCTTGTTTTTCTTTGCCGCTTTCCTGCATGTATTACAGTAGGGACCTTTAGAGAGTTTCCTGCTCTGTTATAAGTCAGTTCTGGGTGAATGTCGATTTGGGATGCTAAACAACTGTTAGGAAGGTAGTCTTCTAAGGTCTCATCCATTGGGAGCTTCACACCTGCCTCAACTCAGTGAGCTTACTAATCTCCCAAGGTGGGACTGCACAGAAGCTATGAAGATGAAACTGTTGTTCATCGAATGGTCTTCTATGCAGGCACAAATCCCTCCTTTCTCCCCACTGTGAACTCTCTGGAATTCAGTTTCTCAAGGTCTCCGGCAGTGTGGAGAGAACTGAGGAAGTAGCGCCTCTCCTCCTGGTCATGTGATCGTTTTGGCGGGGAAGCGATTGAAAGAGGAGGGGTGCTCCTAGTCTGCTAGAAAGCTTTAGAAATCTTTTCTGTGGCTGGCCTGCGCACACATAGTCCCCAATGTGTGCCTGCACAGAAGACCACTCGATGAATAACAATTACAGGTAAATGTAACACTGGTTTTCTCTTATGAGTTAAAGACACCCATTAAATTACATTCAAGGAACGTACTAGCGACACACACAGGAAAACTGCCCAGAAGAAACAAAACCAGCCCTTGTGCCTGTATTCCACACCTATTTACTTTCTCCCATAAAATTAAATGGGAACCACTGAGAATTAGCCCATCTGTACAACTCTCACCCTTTTAATTTTATTTTCCGGTGCAGTGCGATTAAGATGGAATCTTGGGAATCGGCTTTTACATGTACTGATTTTATACTAAGCAGAGAAAAAAACAGCATAGATTTACACAGACTGCAGTCTAACTCTTCAGAACTTGTTGTCCACTTTCAGATGAAGTCTTGTTAACTATAATAGATGTCCAAACCCCCCAAACCAAATTTACAACTGTACCACAATACAGACCCTAATAACACTGATCCAGGATCTGGTGTGGCATCTGAAAGCAAAAGGTCCCGATAATGCCGTAAAAATCCACTCAGCCAACCAGAACCAGTCTCGTCCAAGCTTCAAGGCTAGTGGAACATAAATTCCATCTGTCTGTACTTCCAAAATGTGAAAAAGTTTTGTTTGAATGGCAATGATTTGAAACTATCGGGGACTGCAGTCTCATCTGAAAACTCTGGCTGCTGAAAAATGGCCTGCAAAATGGCAAGCAGCAGTTCCTCGGCAAGTGTCAGCGTTCCAAGAATTCTTGGAAGGTAAGAAATTAGAATACTGCCAAGTAGAGCGACTTGCTTCTCGGTCGCCATTTCACAAAAGCCTTGCTGGCCCTTTACAAAAGAACTGTTTGTTGGGATTTTTTTTTCACTCCTGGAGGGCCAGAAGTTCACAGTCGCATTAAGTAAACGTCAGACCTTTTTTACTAACGCTGCAAAGTCACTTTGGGATCCTTGGCCCTCAGCCTTTAAGGCTCAGTTCACACTGACAGAAGATGAGCTGATAAAAACAGATCCTGAACTGAGCCATTCGGAGCCTGCAAGCAGGGATGGCATGTGTCAATTACTGTTGGGGTTGGGGAGTCTTTAGCAGAAAAAGGCAAGCATATTACTCTTAGAAGACCGAGTTGCAGCTTTTCAACCTGAGATAACGTCAGGAGGGTGTTTTCTGTAGTTGTTTACAGTTGTGCCAGTTAGCATGCTTTAATGTTAGAATTTATTATAATTGTATGTTATTTTACATAATGCTGCCCAGAGCCTGGTGTCAGTCAGGAAAGGGCGGGGTAGCAAATCTAACAGAAATAAAAATAAATAAGAGACAAGATTTTGTTTCAAATTTATTCAGTAATTTTCCCCACATGAAAATAAGGACTGGAGTGGAGCAGTCCCTCGCTCTGAATCCAACAGCAAGTTCACTCATCTGCCCCTTGGATTTGGGATTTTTGCAGTTCTATATGCTCAATAACTAATGTCAGCAACTGGTACAAGCCAGGTAAAATCCAACCCACAGCGAGAACCCAGTCCTCAAGGAATGCAGACTGAATAAGATTAAAAGGTATGGGGAGGAATGTGGAGTGAGAGAAAAGTGATTTGGAGCTGTGAGAGGTTGGGGGCAGAGAAGAACAAAGGCAGTGGGACGGGAAATGACTTGTCGCCAGGCCTCTTTTAGTTACCTTCTGCCTAAAAACTAGTTATCTGAAGGGCTGTATATAAAAAAAGCACCTTTGTTCCCAAGACTGAGTCATTCACCTCCGGCAAATGGCTTATCAGGCTTTTGTTTACCAAAATTTACCTCATAGTTCCTCACTCCTTTCCAATAATCTTGCTAGTCACACTTGCTAGCCACACGGGGGCTACCAAAGGATCCACCCGCAACGCAGAAGGAAGGTTCTGTTATTAAGGAAGGGCTCACTTCCCTCTTAGATCCTTCTCCTTCGACTGGGGCCCCACTGCGGTCTCCTTAGAGGCAGGGCGACTGTGAGGTTCAGAGTTCAGGCCTGTTGCTTTCTCTGCGGGGGATGTTTTGAGGGGCCACTGCATTGTGCTGAATGTTTGGCCTGGAGAGAGATACAAGGAAATAAAGGGCACAAGATAATTCCAGTAAACCTATAAATGTTCTCTGGAGCTTCATTTTCTGCATCTATTTATCTCCTGCTTGGCTGTCCCATATCATTGTTTTTTTCCAAAAGTCCCCAGATTTCCTCAAAGAGCTGAACACTTTAACCACTAGGATTTCCAGCTTTGTGCAAGTTAGTCCCACTCCTTCATTACGTACAGTCCCAACCTTTTTTATTTATTTATTTTTATATATTAGATTTTATACCGCCCATCCCCGAAGGGCTCTGGGCGGCGTACAGCAGGCCAGCAACAACAATACATAATAACATTAAACACAGCAGGCCAAAAACAACATTTTACACATAAAAACTAAGGTAATTTAAAACAATTTACAAATCTATAACCATAAAACACAGCAGCAGCAATAATATATGGTGCCCGATCCCAAGGCCGGGAGGGGACAGTACTGATTAGATAGTATATCAGGCGTGCCAATGATGGCACGCAACACAAGGGCATCCTAGAGGGGGAATCCGTGGCTGGCAATAAAGTTGTCTCCTTTTCTTCAGTCTTGAACATTCTGGTTCCCAACTTCAGTTATTCCCGACAAAAGGGCCTTCCTTAACTTCTATCCCTTTCACTTTACTGCTACAGACCACTCTAGATCCTGCATCCAAAGGCTTTGAACACCAGATGTTTCACCCCTGGCCTTGTTCTTTTTGACATCTCCGTTCTCTTCCCACAGGCCTTCAGTCCATCCTTGCCTCTTCTGACCCCACCCCCCACAATTCCCTAGTCTTCCTCCACTGACCTGCAACAATTCCCAAACTCTTTGGCTCTGGCCTCAACACCATGGCTTTTCCCTCTCACCTAAGAGGCATCTTCTTCTGACTGCAAGCCTCCCATTTTCAATTTTCTCATAATTCAACCCACAACCAATCCCAGCTCAATCCCTGGATCAAAAAAAGAGAACAAGAGAAGCTTCATCCTCCAGTTCTCTGTAGAAGCCCACCGTAACAATCCTGAAAAGCAAAGCGTTTCCTTCTTTTCCCAAGCTCCCATACTCCCTCTCTACAAGATCCAGGCTTTCCTTCTCTAGATTTTTTCCTTACCTTTCACCATTTCTCTCACTGGCCACCATTCTGGTTCTCCAGTAATGACTCCGGTTGCCTTTGGACCACAATTTATAATCAGGGTTGCTGAGGAACCGCTTGGTTAAGCCACAGTTGAGACACCTCACAACAGTCCAACGCTGATTACGGCGCTCTGGCAGAGAAGGCAAGGAAGCGAAAGAGTCAGACAAGCTTCGAAAACATGGTCTTACTCCTCCTCCCTAAATACTTTCCCTCCCTAAATTGTTCTTCCCAATCAGTCGACTTGCAGCAAGACAAATGAAGCTGCCTTGTGCTGAGTCAAAACACTGGTCCATCAGAGGCAATACTGAAGTGTTGTGGGTTTTCCGGGCTGTATGGCCATCAGATCCTCTGAAGATGCCAGCCACAGATGCAGCCAAAACGTCAGGAGAAAATGCTATTGGAACACAGCCATACAGCCTGGAACCCCGCAACACTCCAGTGACTCCGGCTGTGAAAGCCTTCGACAATACAAAGGAAATATTGTCTACTCAGACTGGCAAGGGGTCTCCAGATGGTAGGTCACATCCCCTACCACCTGATCTTATTTGCTGGAGATGTTGTGGATTGAATCTGGGACCTTCTGCGTGCCAAGGAGATGTAGCTCTACCACTGAGCTACAACCCCTCCCCATTTTTCTCATCCGCTAGATCAGTTGTTCCCCACATTCTTCTTCTTCCCTGGTCTTATTTCAAAGATACTCAAGCCTTAACAGTCTGGGACCTTTGTATCTTCGGGACTGCCTTTCCCTTTACAACCTTCTCCCCGGTCTGCATCTAGGGGTGTCCTGCAGATGCCTGGCCCCAGGATGGCTCAGTTAGCTGTCACCAGGGGAAGGGCCTCCTTGGTTGTGTCCTCTATCCTGAGGAATGCAACATTATAGGGTGAACACCATCCCCTACCAGACTTGCTTAGTTTCTGTGCAGGGTGCAAGGGCCACATATGGTTTAGATTGGCCTTTGGAGTGTAATCCACATATTTGGAGTGTTTTTGTTAGTGGGACGGTGCTAGCCACATATTTTAATATTGTTTATTTTATATTTTATTACGTAAACCACATTGACCTCACAGCACTGGGAAGAGAGAGGTATACATTAAATAAATAACATTTTAATGTTCCACTCCTGCCTTTGGACCTTTGCTGTATCCAAACCTCTCATTCATATCTACAGGAAACACTGTCCCAGAAGTAATTCTCCAGAGCAAGATCCAGAACTCAGGAGAATGCATTCACTGCTACAAAGAAGAAAAAGCGACGGAGCACCTACTTCTCTGGCGTACAGTCGAGCTGACTCCAGGGACAAGGAGGGAGAAACAAGATTTACAGATGGTTCGTTTCACAGACCCAAGGTCTCTACAGGACAACCAGAAACAAAAAAAGACAAGTTTGGACATGTCATATTGATGGGGCACTTCCCTAAAAACTGGGGCTCAAGAAACAAACAACAAAACCTGCATGGAGCAGGTTGCTCCTAATGAGATGATGCAGGTGTCCCCATTTACTGACTGCTACTGATGAGGGACAATGGTGAGGTTCAGGGCAGCGTTTGATGGATAAAGATAGATAAAACTTTATTGTCGTTGTGCACGCACAACGAAATTACACATATCCCCCAATGCACATGACTTCAATTCTCACATCCCATCTTCCACACTCCCCTTCCAACCATCCCTACACAGCCCCAATCACGTCAACGCAACACCGTGGAGTTCAGCATAGCCACGGGTCTAGAATAGAAGCTGTCTCTGAGCTGATCTGTCCTTGTTTTTATGGTCCTATATTGTCTTCCAGATGGTAATCTTTTAAAAAAAAAGAGTATGCAGGGTGAGACGGGTCTTTCAGAATATTCTGAACTTTCTTCAAGCAGCGGGAATTATACAGTTCTTCCAAAGAGGGGAGAGGGGATCCAATAATTCTCTGGGCAGTAGTAATCACCCTTTGGAGAGCCTTCCCATCTGCCACTGGGCAACTGGCAAACCATGCACAGATGCAGTATGTCAGGACACTCTCTATGGCACAGCGGTAGAAGGTCACCAGCAGTTTTTCATCCATTGTTTGGGAACAGAAATACAGGAGTAACAACCCCTTCCTCCCATCATTTCCAGTTGGGAGCAGAATTTCCATTTCTATCTGGGAGCAGAATTAATATCTATTTGACTTGCCTGCTGGGAGGAACCCGAAGTCCCAGCAGGAGTCCCCAGTCCTAGCAGGGGAAAAAAGGGGAGCCCAGCATGATGGGATGGGGATGACTATTCACAATCGGCAGTGCATGCTTTGTATGAATGTATTGGAAGGCCACAACCTTTACTTTACCATAAATGCTACGGGCCAGATTTCATTGCCCATCCTCTGCATAACAATAACAAAAAAAGAAAAGAACACATCCTTTCCCACCCAGCATTCAAAGTACATTCCATCATTAGGAAAATCTTTATATCCACACTGTTTAAAGATTCCTCTGATAATATGCAACAAGCCTGTAAAGTTGAACCAGTGCTATCATTAGGAATATGACGCAGTATGAGCGGAGAAAGGTTAGGAAGCAAACCTTTGGTGCCAACTATTGAACAGAATTTGGCACCTGTTCTAGATTATTTAGTGTAAGCATGGCCAGAGAGGATGCTTGGTGCTGTGGATCCAAGAATGAGTCAAAGCTTAGTAGTCCAGGACCAACTCAGAAGTTGGAACTGAGTTATGCTTTTCCCCTTTTGTATGTCTCAGTTACATTTTCTGCTTCTTTGTAAGTTGCTGTGAGACCCTATCAGGGAAGAACATAGAAAAGAAACACTTACATTCTACACACCCACACATATTTTTGGAAGAAGATTTGGTTTTTATACCTTGCTTTTCTTCATTTTTTAAGGAGTCTCAAAGTGGCTTACAATTGCCCTCACCACAACAGGGACCTTGTGAAGTCGGTGGGGCTGAGAAAGGTCTGAGAAACTGAGACCCAGAGTCATCCAGCAGGCTTTTGGCAAAGGAATAGGAAAACAAACTCGGTTCTTCAGATCAGAGGCCGCCTCTCTTAACCATTACACCATGCTGGCGTTTTCTCACACACACACACATTCGTGACCCAGGTGAACCAGGATTTTCCATTTTTTGCAGTCAGTCCTTTTAACCACTAGGCTAGATTAGCTAACTATATTACAAGATTGCTAACTATATTACAAGATGCTAACTATATTACAAGATTGACATAATTTCCAGCAAAGAGAGGTTCTATAGTCCTCGAGATTGGTGTAGGCAGAAAGTGCCTGGAGAGTGTCAGGATTAAGAAAAGCAGGTCAGCCAGGGTGCAGTACAGTGTGGTGATGACCATGAAGCTATATGAGTTGCCTCCCAAATCTCCAGCTCAGCCATCCAACTTCACTTTGGCGGTGGACTTTTGGCAAAGCCACTGTCTGATCTCCCTCTTGGTTGCACTACAAAGGATAATAATACTAGCATTCCTTATAAGGTGCACAGCTAGACATTTGAGTTCGAGAGGTGTAAATAAAGCATTTTTTGGGACTGCCTCTGTATTTTGTAAGACACTTTCTACAAAAAAAAAAGGTGCGACTTACCTATTCATTCTCTCACTAACTGGGGCACAAAACAAGCCAAAAGCAGGGAATGCAGAATCACCAGATTATAGTCTCAATTTCCAAAAGAACATTCACTGCTTAACTTGAAAAGAGAGAGCAGAATGTGAAAAAATAACTGAGGAAGTACAGTGGAACCTCGGTTTTCATTGCCTTCAGTTTTCATCGATTTTTTCAATGAAAAATTTGTCTCGGTTTTCATTGATTTGCCTCGGTTTTCATCGATTTGGCGTAAGGTGCAAGGGTTGGTCGAGAAAAATCACCCGGACAAAGCTGGTGCAGGCCGTGGCCTTGCCTACAACTTGTTCCCAATGACAAGTGTCTTGACCCTTTCAGACAAAATCTTAAAGAAGCTGTCAAGAAACAGACCTCTTTGGACAGCTTTCTGGTGTGACATTGGTCCACTGGCTCTGAAGCTGGTCCCTAGTGTTGTTATTGTTTGTTTACTGTTTTCCAGCATTAAACATATTGTTTATTCCTACACAAAAAATGTGTTTTTGAGTATGTTTATTGGAGTGCCTAGAACTGGATTAATTGGATTTATAGTAGGGATTCCTATGGAAAAGTTTGCCTTGGTTTTCATCGGTTTCGGTTTTCATCGATTCTTTTCGGACGGATTACCAACGAAAACCGAGGTTCCACTGTATCGCAGTGAAGTTATGAAAAACCCTCCAGGGTGTACACTATGATAAGGAGAGCCATAGCTCCAAGCCAACTATTAAGACCAGATCTCATTTTACTTTGTCTTCCCTCTACTGTACATAAAATCAAACCCAATGATTGTACACTTCTTGCACCTAAAAAAATAAGCTCTAACTCATAAAAGCTTACATGGAATTAAACACTGTCAGTCTTTGAGTTGCTATTGCTGTGCAATTTCATTTAGAAAACCCAATTTTTAGCAGCTTCTGTATTCATTTGATATTTATACTCCACTTCTTCAAACCCAATGGGGCCCCCCAAAGCGGCTTACAATATTCTCCCCTTCTCCATTTTATCCCCGCAACAACCTGTGAAATATAGGTTAGGCTAAGAGAGAGGAACTGAACCAAGATCACCAATGAACTTTCATGGCAGAGTGAGGATTTGAACCTGGACTCCCAGATCCAAGTCTAACCACCATAGCGGGCCTCCCTAAATAAATTAGAACACAAAACAGAACCTCACCCACTGATCTCATATTTCTGGATGAGTTCCCCATTAATTATAAAGGTCAAAGGAAGGTTCAGAGACAGCTTAAAGGAAAGAACAGTGAGGAGTTAGCCTGAAAAACAGAAGTAGAAACAGTTCCAGACATTTAGCCGGACAAGACAAAGACCTCATGTTCCAGTAGCCCCATCGAAGCACTTACTGTCTTAAGACAAGCCGTCGGCTGATGCTGTTCTGCGTATGGCAATAGAAACGAGCCAGCTCCTGGTTGTCTGGGTTTTGTGCCAAGACACAATGTGCGGCCTGTTGGGGAAACAGAAGGTAAACATCCCATAGATATTGTCAGAGTTATGTATGTTCTACATTTCTGCAGGCACACTACACAGTAGGATCTTTGGGGTGGGGTGGGGTTGTCAGTGGTGGTTAGCCTTATTAGTCCAGAAGGTCCAATAAAATGTTTCCATTATCAGAAGAGAAAGATGAAAAATATGAGTGCACTGAGGTACACTGCATGCAGTGAACGCAAAAGGAAGCGGGGTCAGACCATCCACGTTGTATGCAGAAAATCCCAGGGTCAAGCTCCAGTTAAAATGAATCACAGACAGAAACATGTTTTGCATGAGATACTGGAGAGGCAGTGGGAACCGAGATTAGCCACCAATATATGGCACCAATACACACAAGATCCACTCCTAGTGGATATGACCCATTCCTCATTAGAAACCACTCTGTTGAAAAATTGGCACAGAAAGAGATGGAGTGAAACTAGAAACCCTTCCAATGGGACAATTATTTTTTCTGCTGTGAACTGATGGCTCCCCAGGATCCCAGGGTCCAGGCCCTGCAACTTTATTCTTTTTTATGATGGGATCTGACACAGACATTGTTGTCCAGGACCATCGTATCTGTCCACAGGCCCTGAACATAGGGCAGTTATGCCCATCGCTTCATCTGCCCCCCGTTTCCTATTTGGAAGAAAACTTGTGTAGACGTGCACACACGTATTTAAGAGAAAAGCTCTGGCGTGACATTTGAAAAAACAAGGAAAAAGACCACAAGAATTACTGGACCCCCACGTTGTGGCCGGTATACCCCTGTGTTATTCTCACCTGGTAAAGAAAACTGAGTCGCTGAAATGCTTCTTTGTCTTTTATCATGGCTGATACGAGAAATCTACGCAAGACTGATAGGGATGAGACAGGCCACAAAACTGAAAGGAAGAGGCACTTTTAGGAAGCAGCAACAAGCAGAAAACAGCCACCTAATTTACATAGATTCCCCTAGGGCTCTTCTTCTATCTTCATCTTCTCCTTGGATCTTAAAATTAGAAAAAAATCATGCATCCTTTGGGGCGTGGCAACATTCCTCTAGAAGCTGGATCCAAACTAAGCTTGCTACATCCACAGATTCTCCCTTCATCCTGCAAACCCCCCCCCCCATTTATTTATTTCTTTTCATTTCTATACAGCCTCTGCCTTATATGTATCATTCCTCAGGGAACCAATCAGGAACCAAAATTTCATGGAGATCAGTGGGTGGAGGAAAGGGAGGAAAGTTCTATTGTGCTGATGGGAAATGCAGTCCAGATCCAACCCCTGTGTGCGCAATGCCCCCGTCCAGGGAGATTATATCCATAAAAACTCTCCCTATGCATGAAACATAACTATTATAACGGCATACAGCGTGTCAGCCCCTTAATAAGAAAATGTCACCTATTTCGCCTCGGCGAGCTGTTCCTTAAGAGCCTACAAGAAACTCCCAACCGGTTTAGACAGAGAACCATGTAAATTAATGCATTAATGCAAATTTTTAAAAGTAATTATTTCATAAAATTCACTCCACAGGAGCTCAAAGGCGCCTTTTAATTTAATTGCTAGTTAAATGATCAGTCTCAATACGTTAAGGGGCTAGTCGTTGCAATGAAACCAAGATGAGGGACTGAAAAAGACATCAGAATTAGATCCTTCACCGAGCTAGCCCAGGCTAACCTGAGCCCAGCAGATCTCAAAAACTAAGCAGTGTCGACTCTGACAGGCAAGTATTTGGATGGGAAACAGGTAAGTCACTCCAGGGTTGCTATGCAGAGGTAGGCAATGAAGAATCACGTCTGAATGTCTCTTGCCTCGAAAATCCCCTAAGTGGCGCTATAAGATAGCTGTGCCTTGACGTGAAAAAAAGGAAGAGGGGGAGGAGGAGGAGGAGGAGGAAGATTAGATGCATTCGATGCTAGCCAAACTTTTTGACTATTCGGGTCATGCCGGCGAGGGAAATATTTACAAAACTGAATGAGACTACGCTTCACCGGCATCACAGTATTAATTTCCCATTCATCAGCTTTTAGAGGGATCTCACAACCGAACAGTACAGTCCTAAAAATGTTTTCATAGAAACAAACTTCTCTGAATAGCAGCAGCCGGAGTCACCTGTTTAGGATCGCAAGCTAAATCTTACTGTTTTCCACCTCCTTCTGCTCACGGCCCAGCAACTGATCCGACTCACCTGCCCGACCAAGTTCCTTCCCGGCAGCACACGAAGGAACACGCGTCTTCCTCCTGCTAGCGCAGCTCCCCCCAAAGGCTTATGGGACATGTAGTTCTTTCCCTCCCGTTCCATTCATTGAGACGTCTGTAGTTTAGATAAACATGCTCGCCGCTAATTCCTTTATAATATGACCGCAGAAGTAACGAAGAGGCGGAGCGGTTGTTTCTCTGTCAACGGACCCGTCAGAAATAGCACACTCTCGAAGCTTAAACAAACAATCATTGCACCATTTTGCTGTCTTGGCCCATCCAGGAACTCTGTTTCTTTCCCCCTAGAATAATACTGCATTGTACTCAGTATATCCGAAACGGAATATGTTGCAGTGTGGAATATTCCCGGTGTGGATCCGTCATAGCTTCCGTGCAGGTATTCGATTAAACGACATACTTATTAGCGGAGATGCGGCAGCAGTATCCAGTATAACAGAAGAGAGCCAGAGATACTTTGAGTTGCTATATGAAAGTTTACTAATTTAAAAGGATAGGGTTACATGGAATAAAACAAATAAATGTTGTACTGCTCTGTCACATACTTACAGTACTAATCGTACACTTAAGACTACATCTTGCTGTTTGTTCCTACTTCTCTCTGTCCATTGCTCTTCTGCTCTGAAACAAAGAAAACAAACTAACTTTATAACTTCTGATGTGGGTGCTCACTAACACGTAAGCTGCGTCTATCTCATGGACCAATAGCTAATCAGCAGGTCAGCTCATTACAATATCAGCTCAGCATCCTGTTCACATACAAACAGTTAACGCTTTTATGACTGAGTTGGACAGATACTTGCAAATACCAACATATCCAGCTGCTATCAGTGACCACTAGAAGCACCCCCCAGCCCCATCTATTATTATATTATATTATATTATATTATATTATATTATATTATATTATATTATATTATATTATATTAT
>NC_059427.1:14954165-14985553 GCF_021028975.2 Sphaerodactylus townsendi
ATATAATATAATATAATATAATATAATATAATAATATAATATAATATATTATAATATAATAATAGATGGGGAGCTAGAGTGCTTCTAGTGGTCACTGATAGCAGCTGGATATGTTAGTGACCCTGCAAGTATCATCCAACTCAGTCATAAAAGCGTTAACTGTTTGTATGTGAACAGGATGCTGAGCTGATATTGTAATGAGCTGACCTGCTGATTAGCTATTGGTCCATGAGATGGAGCCGCAGCTTACGTGTTAGTGAGCACCCACATCAGAAGTTATAAGGATTAGTTTGTTTTCTTTGTTTCCAGAGCAGAAAGAGCAATGGACAGAGAGAAGTAGGAACAAACAGCAAGATGTAAGTCTTAAGTGTACGATTAATTACTGTAAGTATGTGACAGAGCAGTACAAGCATTTATTTGTTTTTATTCCCATGTAACCCTATCCTTTTAAATTAGTAAACTTTCATATAGCAACTCAAAAGTATCTCTGGCTCTCTTCTGTTATATACTGGATACTGCTGCCGCATCGCTCCGCTTCTCTGAGTATGTCGTTTAATCGAATACCTGCACGGGAAGCTATGACGGATCCACACCGGGAATATTCCACACTGCAACATATTCCGTTTCGGATATACTGAGTACAATGCAGTATTGTCTAGGGGGAAAGAAACAGAGTTCCTGGATGGAGCCAAGACAGCAAAATGGTGCAATGATTGTTTGTTTAAGCTTCGAGGAGTGTGCTATTTCTGAGCGGGTCCGTTGACGGAGAAGCAACCGCTCCGCCTCTTCGTTACTTCTGCGGTCATATTATAAAGGAATTAGCGGCGAGCATGTTTATCTAAACTACAGACGTCTCCAATGAATGGAACGGGAGGGAAAGAACTACATGTCCCATAAGCCTTTGGGAGGAGCTGCGCTAGCAGGAGGAAGACGCGTGTTCCTTCGTGTGCTGCCAGGAAGGAACTTGGTCGGGCAGGTGAGTCGGATCAGGTGCTGGGCCGTGAGCAGAAGGAGGTGGAAAACAGTAAAGATTTAGCTTGCGATCCCTAAACAGGTGACTCCGGCTGCTGCTATTCAGAGAAGTTTGTTTCTATGAAAACATTTTTAGGACTGTACTGTTCGGTTGTGAGATCCCTCTAAAAGCTGATGAATGGGAAATTAATACTGTGATGCCGGTGAAGCGTAGGCTCATTCATTTTTGGAAATATTTCCCTCGCCGGCATGACCCGAATGGTCAAAAAGTTTGGCTAGCATCCAGATGCATCTAATCTTCCTCCTCTCCTCCCTCCTCCTCCCCCTCTTCCTTTTTTTCACGTCAAGGCACAGCTATCTTATGGCGCCACTTAGGGGATTTTCGAGGCAAGAGACATTCAGACCGTGATTCTTCATTTGCCTACCTCTGCATAGCGCTTAACCCTGGAGTGACTTACGCAAACACAATCCAAATACTTGCCTGTCAGAGTCGACACTGCTTAGTTTTTGAGATCTGCTGGGCTCAGGTTAGCCTGGGCTAGCTCGGTGAAGGATCTAATTCTGATGTCTTTTTCAGTCCCTCATCTTGGTTTCATTGCAACGACTAGCCCCTTAACGTATTGAGACTGATCATTTAACTAGCAATTAAATTAAAAGGCGCCTTTGAGCTCCTGTGGAGTGAATTTTATGAAATAATTACTTTTAAAAATTTGCATTAATGCATTAATTTACATGGTTCTCTGTCTAAACCGGTTGGGAGTTTTCAGGGCTCTTGCTGAACAGCTCGCCGAGGCGAAATAGGTGACATTTTCTTATTAAGGGGCTGACACGCTGTATGCCGTTATAATAGTTATGTTTCATGCATAGGGAGAGTTTTTATGGATATAATCTCCCTGGACGGGGGCATTGCGCACACAGGGGTTGGATCTGGACTGCATTTCCCATCAGCACAATAGAACTTTCCTCCCTTTCCTCCACCCACTGATCTCCATGAAATTTTGCTCCTGATGGAGCCCTGAGGAATGACATAAGGGGAGAGGCTGTATAGAAATGAAATGAAATAAATAAATGGGGGGGGGGGTTTGCAGGATGAAGGGAGAATCTGTGGATGTAGCAAGCTTAGTTTGGATCCAGCTTCTAGAGGAATGTTGCCACGCCCCAAAGGATGCATGATTTTTTTCTAATTTTAAGATCCAAGGAGAAGATGAAGATAGAAGAAGAGCCCTAGGGGAATCTATGTAAATTAGGTGGCTGTTTTCTGCTTGTTGCTGCTTCCTAAAAGTGCCTCTTCCTTTCAGTTTTGTGGCCTGTCTCATCCCTATCAGTCTTGCGTAGATTTCTCGTATCAGCCATGATAAAAGACAAAGAAGCATTTCAGCGACTCAGTTTTCTTTACCAGGTGAGAATAACACAGGGGTATACGTCAATAACGTGGGGGTCCAGTACTTCTTGTGGTCTTTTTCCTTGTTTTTCACAAATGCACACAGAGCTTTTCTCTTAAATATGTGTGTGCACGTGTACACAAGTTTTCTTTCAAATAGGAAACGGGGGGCAGATGAATCGATGGGCATAACTTCCCTATGTTCAGGGCCTGTGGACAGATAAGATGGTCCTGACAATAATGTCTGTGTCAGATCCCATCATAAAAAGAATAAAGTTGCAGGGCCTGGACTCTGGATCCTGGGAGCCATCAGTTCACAGCAGAAAATAATTGTCCGCTTGGAAGGGTTTCTAGTTTACTCATCTTTCTGTGCCAATTTTTCAACAGTGGTTTCTAATGAGGAATGGGTCATATCCACTAGGAGTGGATCTTGTGTGTATTGGTGCCATATTGGTACTAATCTCGGTTCCCACTGCCTCTCCAGTATCTCACGCAAACATGTTTCTGTCTGTGATTCATTTTAACTGGAGCTTGACCCTGGGATTTTCTGCATACAACGTGGATGGTCTGACCCCGCTTCCTTTTGCGTTCACTGCATGCAGTGTACCTCAGTGCACTCATATTTTTCATCTTTCTCTTCTGATAATGGAAACATTTTATTGGACCTTCTGGACTAATAAGGCTAACCACCACTGACAACCCCACCCCACCCCAAAGATCCTACTGTGTAGTGTGCCTGCAGAAATGTAGAACATACATAACTCTGACAATATCTATGGGATGTTTACCTTCTGTTTCCCCAACAGGCCGCACATTGTGTCTTGGCACAAAACCCAGACAACCAGGAGCTGGCTCGTTTCTATTGCCATACGCAGAACAGCATCAGCCGACGGCTTGTCTTAAGACAGTAAGTGCTTCGATGGGGCTACTGGAACATGAGGTCTTTGTCTTGTCCGGCTAAATGTCTGGAACTGTTTCTACTTCTGTTTTTCAGGCTAACTCCTCACTGTTCTTTCCTTTAAGCTGTCTCTGAACCTTCCTTTGACCTTTATAATTAATGGGGAACTCATCCAGAAATATGAGATCAGTGGGTGAGGTTCTGTTTTGTGTTCTAATTTATTTAGGGAGGCCCGCTATGGTGGTTAGACTTGGATCTGGGAGTCCAGGTTCAAATCCTCACTCTGCCATGAAAGTTCATTGGTGATCTTGGTTCAGTTCCTCTCTCTTAGCCTAACCTATATTTCACAGGTTGTTGCGGGGATAAAATGGAGAAGGGGAGAATATTGTAAGCCGCTTTGGGGCCCCATTGGGTTGAAAAGTGGAGTATAAATATCAAATGAATACAAGCTGCTAAAATTGGGTTTTCTAAATGAAATTGCACAGCAATAGCACCTTAAAGACTGACAGTGTTTAATTCCATGTAAGCTTTTATGAGTTAGAGCTTATTTTTTTAGGTGCAAGAAGTGTACAATCATTGGGTTTGATTTTATGTACAGTAGAGGGAAGACAAAGTAAAATGAGATCTGGTCTTAATAGTTGGCTTGGAGCTATGGCTCTCCTTATCATAGTGTACACCCTGGAGGGTTTTTCATAACTTCACTGCGATACAGTGGAACCTCGGTTTTCGTTGGTAATCCGTCCGAAAAGAATCGATGAAAACCGAAACCGATGAAAACCAAGGCAAACTTTTCCATAGGAATCAATATAAATCCAATTAATCCGTTCTAGGCACTCCAATAAACATACCAAAAACACATTTTTGGTGAATAAACAGTGTTTAATGCTGAAAACAGTAACAAACAATAACACTAGGACCAGCTTCAGAGCCAGTGGACCAATGTCACACCAGAAAGCTGTCCAAAGAGGTCTGTTTCTGACGCTTCTTTAAGATTTGTCTGAAAGGGGTCAAGACATTGTCATTAAACAAGTTGTAGACACGGCCTGCAACAGCTTTGTCCAGGTGATTTTTCTCCACAAACCCCTGCACCTTACTGCAAATCGATGAAAACCGAGGCAAATCAATGAAAACCGAGACAAATTTTTCATTGAAAAAATCGATGAAAACTGAAGGCAATGAAAACCGAGGTTCCACTGTACTTCCTCAGTTATTTTTTCACATTCTGCTCTCTCTTTTCAAGTTAAGCAGTGAATGTTCTTTTGGAAATTGAGACTATAATCTGGTGATTCTGCATTCCCTGCTTTTGGCTTGTTTTGTGCCCCAGTTAGTGAGAGAATGAATAGGTAAATCGCACCTTTTTTTTAGAAAGTGTCTTACAAATACAGAGGCCCCAAAATGCTTTATTTACACTCTCGAACTCAAATGTCTAGCGTACCTATAAGGAATGCTAGTATTATTATCCTTGTAGTGCAACCAAGAGGATCAGACAGTGGCTTGCCAAAGTCCACCAAAGTAAGTTGATGGCTGAGCTGAGATTTGAGGCAACTCATAGCTTATGGTCATCACCACTGTACTGCACCAGCTGACCTGCTTTCTTAATCCTGACCTCTCCAGGCACTTCTGCCCACACCACTCCGAGGTCTATGAACCCTCTGCGCTGAAATTATGTCAATCTTGTAATATAGTTAGCATCTTGTAATATAGTTAGCAATCTTGTAATATAGTTAGCTAATCTAGCCTAGTGGTTAAAAGGACTGACTGCAAAAAATGGAAAATCCTGGTTCACCTGGGTCACGAATGTGTTATTATTATTGTGTGAAAGCGCCAGCATGGTGTAATGGTTAAGAAGAGAAGTGACCTCCTGATCTGAAGGGCGGTTGTTTTCCTATTCCTTTGCCAAAAGCCTGCTGGATGACTCTGGGTCTCAGTTTCTCAGACCTTTCTCAGCCCCACCGACTTCACAAGGTCCCTGTTGTGGTGAGGGCAATTGTAAGCCACTTTGAGACTCCTTAAAAAATGAAGAAAAGCAAGGTATAAAAACCAAATCTTCTTCCAAAAATATGTGTGGGTGTGTAGAATGTAAGTGTTTCTTTTCTATGTTCTTCCCTGATAGGGTCTCACAGCAACTTACAAAGAAGCAGAAAATGTAACTGAGACATACAAAAGGGGAAAAGCATAACTCAGTTCCAACTTCTGAGTTGGTCCTGGATTTACTAAGCTGACTCATTTTGATCCACAGACCAAGATCCCTCTGGCCATGCTTACACTAAATACCTAGAACAGGCCAAATTCTGTTCAGTTGGCACAAAGGTTTGCTTCCTAACCTTTCTCCGCTCATACTGCGTCATATTCCTAATGATAGCACTGGTTCACTTTACAGGCTTGTTGCTATTATCAGTCTTTAAACAGTGTGGATAAGATTTAATAAGGGAATGTACTTTGAATGCTGGGTGGGAAAGGATGTGTTCTTTTCTTTTTTGTTATTGTTATGCAGAGGATGGGCAATGAAATCTGGCCGTAGCATTTATAGCAAAAGGTTGTGGCCTTCCACATTTACAAGCATGCACTGCCGATTGTGGTCATCCCCATCCATCATGCTGGGCTCCCCTTTTTTCCTGCTAGGACTGGGACTCCTGCTGGGACTGGGCTCCAGCAGGCAAGTCAAATAGATATTAATTCTGCTCCCAGATAGAAATGGAAATTCTGCTCCCAACTGGAAATGATGGGAGGAAGGGGTTGTTACTCCTGTATTTCTGTTCCCAAACAATGGATGAAAAACTGCTGGTGACCTTCTACCGCTGTGCCATAGAGAGTGTCCTGACATACTGCATCTGTGCATGGTTTGCCAGTTGCCCAGTGGCAGATGGGAAGGCTCTCCAAAGGGTGATTACTACTGCCCAGAGAATTATTGGATCCCCTCTCCCCTCTTTGGAAGAACTGTATAATTCCCGCTGCTTGAAGAAAGTTCAGAATATTCTGAAAGACCCGTCTCACCCTGCATACTCTTTTTTTTTAAAAGATTACCATCTGGAAGACAATATAGGACCATAAAAACAAGGACAGATCAGCTCAGAGACAGCTTCTATTCTAGACCCGTGGCTATGCTGAACTCCACGGTGTTGCGTTGACGTGATTGGGGCTGTGTAGGGATGGTTGGAAGGGGAGTGTGGAAGATGGGATGTGAGAATTGAAGTCATGTGCATTGGGGGATATGTGTAATTTCGTTGTGCGTGCACAACGACAATAAAGTTTTATCTATCTTTATCCATCAAACGCTGCCCTGAACCTCACCATTGTCCCTCATCAGTAGCAGTCAGTAAATGGGGACACCTGCATCATCTCATTAGGAGCAACCTGCTCCATGCAGGTTTTGTTGTTTGTTTCTTGAGCCCCAGTTTTTAGGGAAGTGCCCCATCAATATGACATGTCCAAACTTGTCTTTTTTTGTTTCTGGTTGTCCTGTAGAGACCCGTCTGTGAAACGAACCATCTGTAAATCTTGTTTCTCCCTCCTTGTCCCTGGAGTCAGCTCGACTGTACGCCAGAGAAGTAGGTGCTCCGTCGCTTTTTCTTCTTTGTAGCAGTGAATGCATTCTCCTGAGTTCTGGATCTTGCTCTGGAGGGGTGATTACTTCTGGGACAGTGTTTTCCCACTGTAGATATGAATGAGAGGTTTGGATACAGCAAGGTCCAAAGGCAGGAGGGAACATTAAAATGTTATTTATTTAATGTATACCTCTCTCTTCCCAGTGCTGTGAGGTCAATGTGGTTTACGTAATAAAATATAAAATAAACAATATTAAAATATGTGGCTAGCACCGTCCCACTAACAAAAACACTCCAAATATGTGGATTACACTCCAAAGGCCAATCTAAACCATGTGGCCTTGCACACCCTGCAGAAACTAAGCAAGTCTGGCAGGGGATGGTTTTCACCATAATGTTGCATTCCTCAGGATAGAGGACACAACCAAGGAGGCCCTTCCCCTGGTGACAGCTAACTGAGCCATCCTGGGGCCAGGCATCTGCAGGACACCCCTAGATGCAGACCGGGGAGAAGGTTGTAAAGGGAAAGGCAGTCCCGAAGATACAAAGGTCCCAGACTGTTAAGGCTTGAGTATCTTTGAAATAAGACCAGGGAAGAAGAAGAATGTGGGGAACAACTGATCTAGCGGATGAGAAAAATGGGGAGGGGTTGTAGCTCAGTGGTAGAGCTACATCTCCTTGGCACGCAGAAGGTCCCAGATTCAATCCACAACATCTCCAGCAAATAAGATCAGGTGGTAGGGGATGTGACCTACCATCTGGAGACCCCTTGCCAGTCTGAGTAGACAATATTTCCTTTGTATTGTCGAAGGCTTTCACAGCCGGAGTCACTGGAGTGTTGCGGGGTTTCCAGGCTGTATGGCTGTGTTCCAATAGCATTTTCTCCTGACGTTTTGGCTGCATCTGTGGCTGGCATCGTCAGAGGATCTGATGGCCATACAGCCCGGAAAACCCACAACACTTCAGTATTGCCTCTGATGGACCAGTGTTTTGACTCAGCACAAGGCAGCTTCATTTGTCTTGCTGCAAGTCGACTGATTGGGAAGAACAATTTAGGGAGGGAAAGTATTTAGGGAGGAGGAGTAAGACCATGTTTTCGAAGCTTGTCTGACTCTTTCGCTTCCTTGCCTTCTCTGCCAGAGCGCCGTAATCAGCGTTGGACTGTTGTGAGGTGTCTCAACTGTGGCTTAACCAAGCGGTTCCTCAGCAACCCTGATTATAAATTGTGGTCAGAGCAACCGGAGTCATTACTGGAGAACCAGATGGTGGCCAGTGAGAGAATGAAAGGTAAGGAAAATCTAGAGAAGGAAAGCCTGGATCTGTAGAGAGGGAGTATGGGGAGCTTGGGAAAAGAAGGGGCTTGCTTTTCAGGATTGTTCGGTAGGCTTCTGAGAGAACTGGAGGATGAGCTTCTCTTGTTCTCTTTTGATCAGGATTGAGCTGGGATTGGTTGTGGGTTGAATTATGAGAAAATTGAAAATGGGAGGCTTGCAGTCAGAAGAAGATGCCTCTTAGGTGAGAGGGAAAAGCCATGGTGTTGAGGCCAGAGCCAAAGAGTTTGGGAATTGTTGCAGGTCAGTGGAGGAAGACTAGGGAATTGTGGAAATTGGGGTCAGAAGAACTGAGAGGATGGACTGAAGGCCGTAATGTGGGAAGAAGAGCAGGAGATGTCAAAAAGAACAAGGCCAGGGGTGAAACATCTGGTGTTCAAAGCCTTTGGATGCAGGATCTAGAGTGGTCTGTAGCAGTAAAGTGAAGGGGGTAAAAGTTAAGGAAGGCCCTTTTTGATAGGGAATAACTGGGGTTGAGAACCAGAATGTTCAAGACTGAAGAAAGGGAGACAACTTTATTGCCAGCCACGCAGTTCCCCTCTAGGATGCCCTTGTGTTGCGTGCCATCATTGGTACGCCTGATATACTCCTAATCAGTACTGTCCCCTCCCGGCCTTGGGATTGGGCACCATATATTATTGCTGCTGCGGTGTTTTATGGTTATAGATTTGTAAATTGTTTTAAATTACCTTAGTTTTTATGTGTAAAATGTTGTTTTTAGTCTGCTGTGTTTAATGTTATTATGTATTATTTGTTTGTTGCTGGCCTGCTGTGCTTGCCGCCCAGAGCCCAGCCGAGGATAGGCCGGTATAAAATCTAATATATAAAAATAAATAAATAAAAAAGGTTGGGACTGTACGTAATGAAGGAGTGGGACTAACTTGCACAAAGCTGGAAATCCTAGTGGTTAAAGTGTTCAGCTCTTTGAGGAAATCTGGGGACTTTTGGAAAAAAACAATGATATGGGACAGCCAAGCAGGAGATAAATAGATGCAG
The DNA here is from genome assembly GCF_021028975.2 of Sphaerodactylus townsendi. Taxonomy (NCBI): domain Eukaryota; kingdom Metazoa; phylum Chordata; class Lepidosauria; order Squamata; family Sphaerodactylidae; genus Sphaerodactylus; species Sphaerodactylus townsendi. Next base: position 14,963,289 of record NC_059427.1, read on the forward strand.
AAAATGAAGCTCCAGAGAACATTTATAGGTTTACTGGAATTATCTTGTGCCCTTTATTTCCTTGTATCTCTCTCCAGGCCAAACATTCAGCACAATGCAGTGGCCCCTCAAAACATCCCCCGCAGAGAAAGCAACAGGCCTGAACTCTGAACCTCACAGTCGCCCTGCCTCTAAGGAGACCGCAGTGGGGCCCCAGTCGAAGGAGAAGGATCTAAGAGGGAAGTGAGCCCTTCCTTAATAACAGAACCTTCCTTCTGCGTTGCGGGTGGATCCTTTGGTAGCCCCCGTGTGGCTAGCAAGTGTGACTAGCAAGATTATTGGAAAGGAGTGAGGAACTATGAGGTAAATTTTGGTAAACAAAAGCCTGATAAGCCATTTGCCGGAGGTGAATGACTCAGTCTTGGGAACAAAGGTGCTTTTTTTATATACAGCCCTTCAGATAACTAGTTTTTAGGCAGAAGGTAACTAAAAGAGGCCTGGCGACAAGTCATTTCCCGTCCCACTGCCTTTGTTCTTCTCTGCCCCCAACCTCTCACAGCTCCAAATCACTTTTCTCTCACTCACATTCCTCCCCATACTTTAATCTTATTCAGTCTGCATTCCTTGAGGACTGGGTTCTCGCTGTGGGTTGGATTTTACCTGGCTTGTACCAGTTGCTGACATTAGTTATTGAGCATATAGAACTGCAAAAATCCCAAATCCAAGGGGCAGATGAGTGAACTTGCTGTTGGATTCAGAGCGAGGGACTGCTCCACTCCAGTCCTTATTTTCATGTGGGGAAAATTACTGAATAAATTTGAAACAAAATCTTGTCTCTTATTTATTTTTATTTCTGTTAGATTTGCTACCCCGCCCTTTCCTGACTGACACCAGGCTCTGGGCAGCATTATGTAAAATAACATACAATTATAATAATTTAACATTAAAGCATTAACTGGCCAACTGTAAACAACAACAGAAAACACCCTCCCTAAGTTATCTCAGGTTGAAAAGCTGCAACTCGGTCTTCTAAGAGTAATATGCTTGCCTTTTTCTGCTAAAGACTCCCCAACCCCAACAGTAATTGACACATGCCATCCCTGCTTGCAGGCTCCGAATGGCTCAGTTCAGGATCTGTTTTTATCAGCTCATCTTCTGTCAGTGTGAACTGAGCCTTAAAGGCTGAGGGCCAAGGATCCAAAGTGACTTGCAGCGTTAGTAAAAGGTCTGACGTTTGCCATGCGACTGTGGGAACTTGCCCTCAGGATGAAAAATCCCAACAAACAGTTCTTTTGTAAAGGGCCAGCAAGGCTTTTGTGAAATGGCGACCGAGAAGCAAGTCGCTCTACTTGGCAGTATTCTAATTTCTTACCTTCCAAGAATTCTTGGAACGCTGACACTTGCCGAGGAACTGCTGCTTGCCATTTTGCAGGCCATTTTTCAGCAGCCAGAGTTTTCAGATGAGACTGCAGTCCCCGATAGTTTCAAATCATTGCCATTCAAACAAAACTTTTTCACATTTTGGAAGTACAGACAGATGGAATTTATGTTCCACTAGCCTTGAAGCTTGGACGAGACTGGTTCTGGTTGGCTGAGTGGATTTTTACGGCATTACACGGGACCTTTGCTTTGTGCCACACGAGATCTGGATCAGTGTTATTAGGGTCTGTATTGTGGTACAGTTGTACTGTTTGGGGGTTTGGACATCTATTATAGTTAACAAGACTTCATCTGAAAGTGGACAACAAGTTCTGAAGAGTTAGACTGCAGTCTGTGTAAATCTATGCTGTTTTTTTCTCTGCTTAGTATAAAATCAGTACATGTAAAAGCCGATTCCCAAGATTCCATCTTAATCGCACTGCACCGGAAAATAAAATTAAAAGGGTGAGAGTTGTACAGATGGGCTAATTCTCAGTGGTTCCCATTTAATTTTATGGGAGAAAGTAAATAGGTGTGGAATACAGGCACAAGGGCTGGTTTTGTTTCTTCTGCAGTTTTCCTGTGTGTGGCTAGTACGTTCCTTGAATGTAATTTAATGGGTGTCTTTAACTCATAAGAGAAAACCAGTGTTACATTTACCTGTAATTGTTATTCATCGAGTGGTCTTCTGTGCAGGCACACATTGGGGACTATGTGTGCGCAGGCCAGCCACAGAAAAGATTTCTAAAGCTTTCTAGCAGACTAGGAGCACCCCTCCTCTTTCAATCGCTTCCCCGCCAAAACGATCACATGACCAGGAGGAGAGGCGCTACTTCCTCAGTTCTCTCCACACTGCCGGAGACCTTGAGAAACTGAATTCCAGAGAGTTCACAGTGGGGAGAAAGGAGGGATTTGTGCCTGCATAGAAGACCATTCGATGAACAACAGTTTCATCTTCATAGCTTCTGTGCAGTCCCACCTTGGGAGATTAGTAAGCTCACTGAGTTGAGGCAGGTGTGAAGCTCCCAATGGATGAGACCTTAGAAGACTACCTTCCTAACAGTTGTTTAGCATCCCAAATCGACATTCACCCAGAACTGACTTATAACAGAGCAGGAAACTCTCTAAAGGTCCCTACTGTAATACATGCAGGAAAGCGGCAAAGAAAAACAAGCCTCTGTTGCAGAGATGTGATATGCAAAGTGGTATTGAGCAGCCATGCACTTTAGACAGAGTAGGATAGCTTCTACCAATCCACAAGGGAGAGCAGAGTGAAGATGCTGACCAGTCGTTCTTGGAACCTCACAGTTCTAACAGACTGGACCCTATGAAAAGTCACATTCCAGACATGTAGGGAATACACAGATGTTTGGCACCAGAAACAAGTTTAAGGATAGCATTGTGAGCCATGAGGACTGAGAGACAATCTCTGATAGAGAATCCTGGCCAGGACATCAGACATCCTAACTTTCATGAAAGCTCATGAATAGGGGAGGCTAGAATGTACATGTCCTCATTCCATATTTGCTGCCACAGGAGGTGGTGATGGCCACTAACCTGGATAGCTTTAAAAGGGGCTTGGACAGATTTTGGAGAAGAAGTCGATTTATGGCTACCAATCGTGATCCTCCTTGATCTGAGATTGCAAATGCCTTAACAGACCAGGTGATCGGGAGCAACAGCCGCAGAAGGCCATTGCTTTCACATCCTGCATGTGAGCTCCCAAAGGCACCTGGTGGGCCACTGCGAGTAGCAGAGAGCTGGATTAGATGGACTTGTTCTTATGTTCTTATGAAGTGCAGCATACTGAAAAAAAATCCACTATTATAAAGGAAGCCCCAGGGAAGTGCAAAGAAATCAATTAGGGTTATGCCTATGTTTGTAATATCCTTAGAAACTCAATAAGGATGAAGAAAGTTTATAGAGAATTTGAATCCCAACCAGGGGCCACAACATAATCAACAGCACAAGAAGCAGAGTCCAAACCCTGTTTCAGCCCCACTAGACACTTTCCCACTCAGAGGTACAAGCTCTGGTAGTGAAGGAATTGCACTTGCCACTCCAAGTAACCTGAGGCCACTGTTACAATGCCGGAAAGGAGCTGATTAAAACCAAAGTCATCAGCAGGGGAGCAAATGCACCATAATCATAAAAGTAGTGAAGCAGACCTGGTGTGGACAAAGAAAGGATGCACAGCATAAATGAACCATGTACAACCCACGGAGCAATCTACACAGCAAAAAAGGCTAGGGGGAGATTATAAAAGCAGCAGGTTACTAATTATTTGTGTGTGCCGAGAGGGGGTTACTAATGGGTGATTTTGCCACGTGATTTTTGCCTTAGTTACGCCCCTCCTCTCAGCAGTAGCGCGCAGAACTTGAAGCAGTCTAGCAGGAGGTGCACTGGCGTGTGTGGCAGCCTGTGCCTGCGTTCATTCGTTTCCCGCCCAAGGACCGGCGCAGCGGCTGCGTCCTTGCCACAGCCCCGCCCAGAAATGCCCCGCTCCCGGAATGCCCGGCCACGCCCCCGCCGTGCCCCACCCAGCCACATTGGCGCTACGCCACAGTTTGAATCCCACCACCATGGGAACCTGTTACTAAAATTTTTGGATCCCACCACTGGGCATTCCCCAATGATGGGGTTCCCTGTCAAGAAAAGAGCCAAAAAAAAAGAACAGGATACGGAATGTCCCACTATTGGGCAAGGCCAAATAGCCAGGGCCTCCAATCACAGTATCTTTTCCTTTAAGAGGACTTTCCCCCTTACAGGACCTTTCCCTTTAAGAGCCTTTAAAAGACTGAGGCCAGACTGAGGCCAGCCCCTTACAGGACCTTTCCCTTTAAAAGACTGAGGCCAGCCTGGAAAGTGGAGCTTACCAGGCAGGAAGGGGAGGAAGACCTCCAGGCCATACAAGCCGCCTGAAACTGAAACAGAGCCACCAAAAGTGAGTTGGGGGGTGGGGGTGGCATGACCCAGGCAGAAGCCTTCCCTCTCCCCCCAACCACCCCAAAAGGTCAGGTGGACCCTTGGGGGGCCAGCAGAAGCATTCCCTCTCCCCCCAACCACCCCAAAAGTCCAGGTGGACCTTTGAGGGGCTGGCAGAAGCCTTTTTTCTCGCCCACTCCCTCCAAAAGGCCAGTTGGACTTCCCCCTGCCACCCCATTTCCCCCACTCCTAGCCTCCCCTTGCCTCCCTTCCCCCCCCCACTAGCTCAGCTGGCATTGTTCTGAAAGGTGATGATTTTGAGGTGGCTAGTGCAAAAATCATGAGGATCCGTGTGGATCCATGTTTTTCAAGCAGATTTTTTTTACTTTCTGGTGACACCCGCGAAGCAAGGGATGTGTGATTATTGTGTTCAGACATGTGGCCAGGGGCTTCAGCTGTGATGTGCTGGTGATTTGGGGGTGACTTAGTGCAAAAATCATGAGGATTCATGAGGATCCCTGTTTTCCAAGCAGGTTTTTGCGCCACTGCTGTGCCACGGAGCATGGGATGTGTGATTGTTGTGTTCAGGCACATTGCCAGGGGCATGAGCTGCGATGTGCTGGTGATTTTGGGGTGACCAAGTGCAAAAATCGTGAGGATCCATATGTTTTAACTACATTTTTGTGCCACTGTGGTGATGCAGGATTATTTTGTTCAGACACAGAGGTATGAGCTGTGATGTGCAGGTGATTTTTGGGAGACCAGATGGATCATGAGGATCTATGTTTTTCAAGCAGATTTTTGCACCACTGCGGCACCACGAAGTGTGGGATATGTGATTGTTTGTTCAGACATGTGGCAAATGGCTTGAGTTATGATGTGCTGGTGATTTTGACAGTGCAAAAATCATGAGGATCTGTGTTTTTCAGGCAGGTTTTGTCATTAATATTTTAAAAGTCTTTCTTATAGCATAATCTAGTTTTGTGCACCTCTTTTTGGTATATCTTTTTTCATACTTAAAATTGGACCCTTTCGGTATATCTTTTTTTATACTTAAAACGGTCACTAGGCAGCAAACTGGTCGTTAAATTATTTGAATCCCACCACTGGAAGTTCAGAACTGGTTGTTAAATTATTTGAATCCCATCCCTGGCTGCATCAAAAGAAAGGAGGAAAAAAACCATCTGAACATTCCCAAAGGTTGAAATATACACCAAAAAAAACCACCCCAACTTATTTTATGGTGGCACCTGTAGGCATATAAAGATGACAGAAACAAAAGCTGTGGAACCTGGGGGGGGAAAGCTAACCAACTTGGAAGAATAAGGACTGGGCAAAGATGGAGAAAGGCAAAACTCAATCTGTAGCATTAAAAGAGTTGACCAGGAAAGGATCAACAACGAACCATCAACAGAGCAGGTTGCGACAGGGGTTACAACATCTCTGCAGAATTCAGAAGTTTCCTCACAATGGACATGAGTTTGATAGAAAACAGGACGTCTGTTCTCAAAGATTACGGTATCTTATATGGTGTAATAAACCGTTTGTGTGTAAATCGCTGTCAAGTCACAGCTCATTTGCGGTGACCCCACCAAGGGGGTTTCAAGGCAAGTGGGGAGCAGATCTGGTTTACCATTGCCTTCCTCTGCAGAGTCCATCTTGGTGGTCTTCCATCCAAGTATGGAGCCTGCTCAGCTTCCAAAATCTGACAAGAGAGAGCTATACCATGCTGTCTTCTCTCCAGAAATAAACATGACATTTCCTAAATTAAATGCCAATTTATAAAATACCAGTTTTGCAATAGAAGGTTTTATAGCAGTGGTGGCGAACCTATGGCACAGGTGCCAGAGGTGGCACTCAGAGCCCTCTCTGTGGGCATGCGCAAACAGAGTCCCCCCCCCCCCCACACACACACACACACATCTAGGTTGGCCTGGGCTATTGGGCTCAATTATTAGCATTAAACCTAAGACCTAGTTTTGGGGAAGCAGTGTAGGTAACCCTGTTAAGCACTGTTAAACCCCACTGATTTTCACGCGAAGAACTAAAGCATGATCCTTTACCTGGGAGTAAGCTTGGTTGCTGGCAATGGGGCTTGCTTCTGGAAGTAAGAAGCCCTCCTAGGAATTAAGTGATTCACCCATTGGAAGAGTTGCACCAGTTGCTTCAAAGCAAAGCCACCGGCTACCACCAAGCTTACTCGAAAGTGGCGCACACCGCAGAATAACCATTTTTTCTAAACCTCAGTATTCAGGTTAAATTGCCGGGTTGGCACTTTGCGATAAATAAGTGGGTTTGGGGTTGCAATTTGGGCACTCGGTCTCGAAAAGGTTCGCCATCACTGTTTTATAGGGTGACATACAAAAAGACATTTCTGATCTGTCTGTGTTCCCTTCTCCATGATGCTGACAGTTAATGAACCAGCAATTATATTGGAAGTTGATCTGCATGAATCCTTTCATTAACATTTTAAGTTACGAAGGGGGGGTGGCATTCAGGGTGATTCTGCGCAGGCCAAGTGAAACGGGTCGAGGTCCTTTTTGGAAGAGTTTGGCAGGGGGAGTTCCCACAGAACTCGCCCCCAGAATGCTGCTAAACCGTTTTAGGGGCCAGAACCTGAGTTGAAGGAAAATTGCTAAATTAGTGACTTTTTCCCTCCAGCCCAGGTTGCAAGTTCTTCCTGCTTTCCTGTGCCAACAACGGCAAGCAGGAGCATTCAATCCCCACCCGCTTTCATCCATCCTTATGGTGGATCCCCCAGGTGGCCACCATTAGTGGATACTCTAATAGGCAGCTGCCATGCTGTGCGGGTGGGGTGGATTCTTGGATGGAGGGGGGTGTCCTCAGCTGCACAGTTCACACAGAAACACAGTGTTTCCTTGCGAACCATGCTGACTCCTCCCTCCGAGATCCCAGCAACCCCAGCTGGCCCTTGCACCCACCTTGCAAATGGTGGCAGAGGCAGCAGAAACGGTTTCCGTGAACCCTTGCAGCCTGTGTGGAATTGACCTCGGAGAGCTTCCTGATAATATCCTTTAGCAACTGACAGAGCTTGGGATCAAGGCTATTCTGGTTTCCAATGTCAGGATCATGCCTCGTGTGCTTTTGGTATACGTAACCATTGCTGTCTGCACCATATTCTTTCCATTCTATCTTGACGTGAATTTATGGCTTCTGTGCTGCTTCTAGACAACTAGGCCTCCCCTGACATGTCGGCACCATGGGAAAGAATAATTGTTGTTATCTTGCCTCTGGGCTGAGAGCCAGGAGGCTCCAAATTATACTGATAGAATAACCTTGGTGCTGGGTACAACTAAAAGTAATGGTTGCCAGATGTTCTGCTCTGAGAAAATGAGAGGGGGGATTTGGTGGGGATAGATGTGTGTCAGCCATGTTCTTCAGAACTGGCTTTGAAACTGTATACCTGGTCTATTTATCCATAATAAAGGCTACTGAGCAATATACCAGAGTCTAATTATTGGAAGTCTAATTATACGCTACCCTGGTGCTGGATAATATTGTTCCAACTGCACTGAGCATCCAGAACCTAGCTATTTGTCTCCTGGACATCCACTGCAAGACTGGTAAATATAATCTTTGATATCTCATCCCTTCTCTCTCTATATATATATATCCAAAACCTGCCTTTCACCTCTAAAATACATCCTAGGAAACCTTATATGTGTGTGCTTTTACCCCAGTAACTGAGTGATTGTAAGTGGGAATTTATTTTATTCCATTTCTTATTTTCCCAATAAAATCCTAGAAATTTATTTTCTCTGCTGGTTTCTTATAGTGAGCTGAAACCTGTATACATAGGCAATATATATCGATCAAGGTACCCAACGCTCCTTAAGCCACGCCAAGCGACCTTGTGCTCTACAGCTAATTTCCCAAACCAAAGAGGGTCGTTCCATCCCACCATTTTGGGTAACAGATTTGGCGGAGCCGTGTGGGCATTGCCCTGCACTTTGAGGAAATAGTGTGAATGCACCTATTTTCCTCGCTGTACAGATGTAGGAAGACGCTCTTAAAGAAACCATAGCTTTTTTCTCTCTCCTTTTTTGTATGTGTGAGTTCTGCGTGCTTGTGCTTAGAAGCATCTATTGTGGGACTGGGAGGTTATTCCTTGACCACCTGACCTACCTCGTTCAGCCGTCCACAGCTGGCCACTAGCACCGTCAGTGAGCCAATCTGTATTGCAAGGGGGCAAGTAATAGATCGTATCCTGGAAACGTAAGCCGCGGGAGGTAGATTGTAATTAGTAAAGGGGACCGCGCGTGCTAGGGCTTCCATAATTGGTTAGGGCCTCTGTAATTGGTCAGGGTCTTAGCTAAAAAAATTTCCTCACTGCCACCTGAGAAAGGCCGCCTGCGCATCAGGGTAGGTGTCACTCCGCCATAAGTCAAAAGGTTAGCGGATAATTCCGGACTACAGAGTGAGGACCCACTGCCAGCCAAAAATCCAGCTTCTTTCTAAAAGGACTGCCACTCAGTTTGGTTCCCATCCCTCTTTCCCCCGTTGTTCTGAAGTAGCCCCCAGACAATGACTGTAAGTTCCAGAGAGTTTGTTTTCCCCTCTAGGACCTCTTACCGGATAGTGAGAGTCAGAGTTCTAAAATCCCATCCCTGAGCCAGGCAATCCCTGCAAAGATTCACAGTTGTGGAGGATCCCACCCTTGTGAGGTATAGCTGTTAGGTGAGGAATGCCAAACAGCACACCAAGGCATAGACCCTCCCTGGCCAGAAGCAGTCTATCCCGTTTGTGTGGTCACTTTTTCACAGGCGAGGAAAATGTCTAGAATCAAGCTGCTGGCAAAGAAAGCTTCAGTTTTTTATAAATTAGAAAAATGGGTGCACAAAAAAGGGAGGGTTGCCCAGACCTTTGGAAGGCTCTTACCCTGTTTCCCCGAATATAAGACATCCCCGGAAAATAAGACGTAGTAGAGGTTTTGCTAAAGTGTGAAATATAAGGCATCCCCCAAAAGTAAGACTTAGCAAAGTTTTTGTTTGGAAGCATGTCCGACGAACAGAACACAGAAAAATACGACATTCCCTGAAAATAAGACACAGCGCATCTTTGGGAGCAAAAATTAATATAAAACACTGTCTTATTTTCGGGGAAACATGGTAGGAGTGCCTTTCAGGAATAATGGGAGTCAAAAAACCCTGTGTGATATACTTGTGATAGCAGTTATATCGATACTGTAGCCCTGTTCCAAAAATACCCCCCAGAAGAAAAGGCAAAGCAATTCCCTGAACCACATTCTGTTGATATCTTCCCACCCCCCCTCCCCACACACACACACACACACACATACATATTCTGGTTTTCAAATGCAATAAAAGATAGCAATTTTGCAGTGCTTCTCTGTTTATATTGATATAGTCATTTAACAATTTAATAAATAACAAAAACTGAAGTTGTGCCTGGCCCCCTCACTTTTGATCTTTAGGAGGCAGCCCCAAAATTGCTTTATTTAGAACTGTAATTATTTTAAATCAGTCCTAAATTGTGATTTTAAATTTTTGTTTTATGTTTTTTTAGTTTTTATGCATTTTATTCATATTGCAAACCATCTTAAGCTTCATAGGAGGAAAGGCAGCCAATAAATCAGTGTAGCGTAGCTCCACAATGCTGTCTTATCCACCTGTGCTATTCAGTGCCTTGTGCAAAGCGTTTTGGACAACTCATTTGTCCGTTGGCGTCGCTACTCTTTTTATAAACGTTCAGAGGGGCATTTTTGCAAGTGGATTAGAACTGTGGTGAAACAGAACAGACCTGAGGGGCACCTTTACAATGGAATAGGATTGAAGTCTACTGTGATGATTATGGGTATTTCTCTAAAGTTTGGCAATATTGTGCCTAAGCCCGTCAGGAAATCTCTGGCCCCACCCTTCCTACTCTGAACATTCCTGAGAACCTTTCTCAACTGTCTCTTCACAGGAATATCACAGCATCCGTTATGCAGGTTCCTCCCATTGTGTATATATAGTAAAGCCTGTGGGTTTTTTGCTCTATCCACATGTAACTGATAAGTGAACCGATAGGCAAAAAGCTGCAAAAAAAATCACTGACGGCTGGGACAAAAGAAAGGTGAGTCTGCTGTCTCAAAAGACCGGTTGCATTGGGTGATAGGAAAAAGAAGAGGGATTCTTGACAGGGAAATTAAATCCCAGCAGGCTCTGCTCCAAGCCAGTTGGCACAGGCGTATATCTAGGTTTGGGCAAGGAGAGCGGTTGCCCTAAGTTAGAGATGCCGAACATCTTGGAACATCAAAAATTTGGAAAATGCCTACCTTGATTCTGCTGGCATGTTCCCTGCCCCCTCCCCCAAACAAAAGAGAAAGGATTATTTTACATATCATCTTAATAATAATAATAATAATAATAATAATAATAATAATAATAATAATAATAATAATAATAATAATATTTATAAACCGCCCTCCCCCGGAGGGCTCAGGGTGGTGAGCAAACAGATAGATAGAGCATAAATAAAATCCATAATATCAAGATTTAAATAATCATTAAATAGTGGATCTATATGTTAAAATCAACCCCATTAAAATGCAGCGTCCGAATATCAGATATACTGATGGCGTCCTACTAATAAATCCCCTGAAAAGAAAGGGGAGAGGGGGGGGACGGCAAGGTCCACAGATGTTATAAAAGGGGGTGTCATCAGCGGCCGGACTCCCCAAAGGCCCGGTGGAACAGCTCCGTCTTGCAGGCCCTGCGAAATTCATTAAGATCCCGCAGGGCCCGCACCGCTGGAGGAAGAGCGTTCCACCAGGCAGGGGCCAGAGCTGTAAAGGCTCTGGCCTGGGTGGAGGCCAGCCGCATCATTGAGGGGCTAGGGATCACCAGCAGATTGGCCTCTGCTGACCGCAGAGGCCGATTAGGGACATGTGTGGTGCTATGTGCTATATGAAGAAACACCAAATGATTATAAATGTGACTCAAACAGGCAGAATAGTTGGTGAATGCTGGCACATCACTTTTGACAGGCATGTCAGAAGTTGGCTATCACTGCCTCAGGCGCACTTGGAAGTGGGGCCAGCCCATGCCCCCAATGCTGCTTGCCAAGTGAAAAGGAAAGGGGTGGGTGTATGGATGGGCATAGCAGACCAAGGTGCTGGGGAACAAGGGAGCCAGCCAGGAGGGCCCGAGGCCCTTGCTTGCTTCCCTGCAGCCCCCAGGAGGCTTAATGCAGGTCTGGGGACTCTGTGGGGATGTCGTGGAACCAGCCACTGTCCTCAACATGCTTCCTTGAGAGCAAGGCCCACTCAGCACGAGGTGATGATTAGATATAGCGCAGAAACACACATACCCCCAACACACACACGCATCAGTTCGTTTGGAGAGGTTACCCAAGCACAAACTGGGGAGGAGCTTTCCAAGGAAGAGACCCTACCTGTTTTAACTATTGTTTCCTCAGGACTATAGTGGGAGTTTAATCTCAAAGAAGCGCACAGTAGGTTGCAGACCTAGGTAAGTGAAGCTGGTTGGGGGATTTTCATTTTGTTTTGCTGAATTTTAAAAAAGGATGTTCTTATAGAAAATGTGAAATTTTCCCTATTAAAAATTGTGTCTAATTTCTCCCATGCAAGAAATAATCAAGGCCAATGTTTATTAGCACTGGAAACGATAGCTGGGGGTGGGGTGGGAGGTTAGTGTCAATGACAATATGGCTATTCATGATGATTAGTGGATTCTGAGTACTTTTAGAAGTGTGGATGAAATTAATTCCAGCGTGCTTTTGTGGACTAGAGCATGCTTTTTCAGATGTGCGAGTTAAGTGGATTGTCCCTGGGAAACACTATAGGAGCAATAATAGCAGGTCTACTTAGAAGTAAGCTCCATGTTAATCTGTGGGGCTTACTCCTTGGAAAGAATTCTTGGATTGCAACCAAAATGCCTCAGAAGTGGGTATTAGACCAGGAAAGTCTATCCTGGAATACAAAATCTGCATTACTTCATGTACCGTATTTCCTGCAACCTACGAATATAGCTAGAATTCTGGATTTAATTCTGATCTTTTGAACACTTTCACAGGTGTCAAACTCACAGCCCTCCCGATATTCATGAACTACAATTCCCATTGGGCCTTGCCAATATAGCCAGTGCTCATGTTGGCAGGGACTGATGGGAATTGTAGTTCATGAACATCTGGAGGGCCGTGAGTTTGACACCCCTCATCTGTAAGTTCCCTGAATACATTGGCAAGTAAACTTGGTGAAGATCAATACATGTTGCTGTAGGTTAAAAAAAAAAGTAGTTGTCTGGTTATATAGGTTGCTGACTTTTTTCCTCAGCAGTATTGATTCCTGTATCTTCCTGGTTGGCAACTGCCACCATAAGACAATTGGTGCAGTGGAGACTTCATTTTCGTTCACTCTACAATCCCTTTGCATTTCACATCTTAAATACAAGAATGAACAAAAACTTTAAAAACGTTAATTACAAAGCATAATTACAAAGCAGTGGCATAGGAGGTTAAGAGCTCATGTATCTAATCTGGAGGAACCGGGTTTAATTCCCAGCTCTGCCGCCTGAGCTGTGGAGGCTTATCTGGGGAATTCAGATTAGCCTGTACACTCCCACGCACGCCAGCTGGGGGACTTTGGGCTAGTCACAGCTTCTTGGAGCTCTCTCAGCCCCACCTACCTCACGGGGTGTTTGTTGTGAGGGGGGAAGGGCAAGGAACAACAACACAAGCCTTTATTGGCATATAAAACAGGACAAAATTTTAAAAGGGAAGGGCAAGGAGATTGTAAGCCCCTTTGAGTCTCCTGCAGGAGAGAAAGGGGGGATATAAATCCAAACTCTTCCTCTTCTTCTTCTTCTTCTTTAAAAGAAAGAGCAGAGCAGGTGAACTAAGACCAAGCTATCTTATTTTGGTCACATTATGAGAAGACAGGAATCACTGGAAAAAATAATAACGCTAGGAAAACTTGATGGCACCAGGCAAAGGCGGAGACCCAACATGAGATGGACTGACTCCATCAAAGAACTCACAATCTTCATCTTGCAAGAGCTCAGCAAGGCCATTAACAGGACATTTAAAAGGTCCCTACTTCATAGGGTTCCCATAAGTTGGAAATAACTTGATGACATTTAATACACATACACCAACCGCAAGGCCTCATTTAAATAGGGTGAAGGCTTAAGTGAAAATTCTTATCAAAGGGTCTTTGTATTCACAACAGTGACAACTGTGCTTGGTTGTTTGTCCCAGATTGGTTGCTTGTGATAAGAGCATTGTTTGCTCCTGCAAAGGCGTTTGGTGCTTCTCTTCGCCTAGGTTTTTTTCCCTTGAATGTGGGGGTCTGGATGTGCAATACATAAAGGTTATAATTGAAAAGTACCTTCAGCAGGACTCTGCAGAAATCTCCTAACTACATTAAATCTATCCTTGGCACGTACGATGCTCCTGACGTCTAGTGTACTTGTTACAATATTGGCCTTCCTGTTCCTCAGACTCGTGAGATATCTGGCCCTCAGATTCATGAGGGAACATCCTGTCTTGTATTTTGTGTAGCTTCTTCTGGGATGCTTCCCTTTCAGGTGCTGCAATGCCTCGTCTCCCGCTTTGGTCCTTCTGCTTCCTGGCCCTTTCCCTTCCGGAATCCAAGTCTTCCGCTGACAATGGTACTGTAGTAGTCACCACCAGTGGCCCTGTCCAGGGAAAGCGTCTCCCAGCTGGCTCAAAAGCAGTCACAGCCTATCTGGGCATCCCCTACGCAGAACCCCCTGTGGGGAAACTGCGTTTCCAAAAGCCTGTTCCCCATAAGCCATGGAGCCACACTCTGGAAGCCACCAACTTTGGCAATTCATGCCCCCAAATACTTCTTTCGGGCACTCCTGATGCTGAAATATTCTCAGCCAACACACCCCGTTCGGAAGATTGCCTTTTCCTCAATGTTTGGGTACCCCATCCCCGGCCCTCCACACCAGCTGCTGTCCTTGTCTGGATCTACGGTGGTGGGTTTTTTGTTGGCACAGCTTCCCTTTTAATATATAATGGGGCATTCTTAGCTGCTACCGAGAATGTGATTGTGGTGTCCATGAATTACCGCCTGGGACCTCTAGGCTTCCTTTCATTACCACCAGCTGCCCCAGGAAACGTGGGCCTGTTGGACCAACAGTTAGCCCTGAGATGGATGAAGGAGAATGCAGCTGCCTTTGGAGGAGACCCTTCTCGGATCACCATCTTTGGCGAGAGTGTTGGAGGAGCATCTGTCAGTTATCACCTCCTCTCACCAGGGAGTCAGCCTCTTTTTAACCGGGCTGTGCTGCAGAGTGGGACTGCCACTGCACCCTGGGCTTGGGTGAGCCCTGAGGAGGCCAAGAGGAGAGCTCTGGTTCTGGCCGAGGTGATGGGCTGTAAAGAAGATGGGGGCAATGCCACAGTGAACTGCTTGCAGCAAAAGCCAATGGAAGAATTCCAAACATTCATATTCTCAGTTGTGGATCCCAAGATTGTTTTGAAACTTCCTTTCGTACCAACCACAGATGGAGATTTTATTCCTGATGACCCACAGAAACTAGTGAAGTCCAGGCGCTTTCAGGCCAAGCCTATTATGATTGGTACCACTTCTGATGAAGGGTCCGTCTTTATCTTCTACGCTTCTCCTTTATTATGTACATCCAGCGAATGCCTTTTGACCTGGGAGAAACTTTTGGAGGGGCTGAAGTTAGGTGTACGCAATGCAACCAATGACACCATTCAAGCCATTGCTCGGGGATACAGCGGAGCAGAACCAAAGGGCCCAGCACAGAATCGTTCTGCCTTGTCCCAGGCCTGGGGGGATTATTTCTTTGTATGTCCAGCAAATGAAGTTGCCACAGAGACTGTGAAGACCGGAAGCCCCGTGTACGCTTATACATTTACCCATCACAGTAATGGCTCTGTTTGGCCTGAATGGATGGGGTCCTGCCATGGATCTGAACTCCCATACCTTTTTGGAACTCTGACATTACTACCAGGAACCAATAAAACGCATACAAAGGCGGAGTTAGAGCTAATCCCCCGAGTGATGCGGTACTGGGCAGAGTTTGCCAGAAGCGGGTAAGAGAACCTATGAATATTTACTTGCAGATATTCACCATTCCTGGCCCAGAACGTAGCATTTCCCTCAGGTTTCTTTGGTGATATCGGGTAGTTTCCCACTGGCAATTAATCCTGGGACAGTCACCCGAAATATCCAGGTTTTCTCGCGATCTCCCCACTGCCGAACCGCGGAACACAGATCAGTCCCGTTTCTGGCACTCCCCCCTTATCACGGGATTTTCCTGGACTTGCTTGTATATGCACCTTTTTGAAAAAACACTCCAATGGGAGCTAATAGGAGGTGGGGGCTTCACATTTGAGGGTCAATAACTTTGGTTCCCATGAACCAAACTTCACCAAACCTGGGTGGTATAATCAGGAGAGTCTCCTACTGATACCACCCAGGTTTTGTGAAGTTTGGCCTAGGGCAGGGGTAGGGAACCTGCGGCTCTCCAGATGTTCAGGAACTACAATTCCCATCAGCCTCTGTCAGCATGGCCAATTGGCCATGCTGGTAGGGGCTGATGGGAATTGTAGTTCCTGAACATCTGGAGAGCCGCAGGTTCCCTACCCCTGGTCTAGGGAGTCCAAAGCTATGGACTCCCAAAAGGGGTGCCCCATCCCCCATTGTTTCCAATGGGAGCTAATAGGAGATGGGGGCTACACATTTGAGGGTCCATAACTTTGGCCCCCATGGACCAAACTTCACCAAACCTGGGTGGTATCGTCTGGAGGATCTCCTAAAGATACTCTGAAATTTTGGTGCTGCTAGCTTAACAATTCTACCCCTGACAGCAGGCACTCACCCAAGGGGCAGGCCTAGATGTCTTCACGAGAAACATGCTGCAGTGAGGATGTTGGAACCTGGATGAAAAGGTGCCGATTCTTTTGAAACTTGGTTGTATCTAGATTAAATTTTCAGTGGGAATTTGTCCTTTGTCACAGAAATTATTAGGTATCAATTTTAAATCCATGCTAGTTTCTGTTGCCTGTGAAAGAAAATGTCTACAGTTCGATTAGAAATAACATCACCTGTATATGCTGATTCAATGTATGTATTTGAGGAATTAATTATTATTACTTGGTATGTTTTTATCCTTCCCTTCCTCCAAGGGGTTCAAGGCAGTGTACACCATTCTCCTTGTGTCCATTTTAATCTCACAACTCTTTGAGGTAGTTTTAGGGCTGAGAGACTTGTTCAAAAGTCTCCCAAGCAAATTTCATACCACAGAGGAGATTTGAATTTGGGTTTCCTGGATCCAGCATTACAATATACTCACTTTTATGTAGGGTTAGTAGCTTCTAGGTGTGATCCGGAGATCTCCAGCTAATACAATTGATCTCCAGACAATATTGATCAGTGTCAAAGCCTGAATAAGTTGTAGAAATAGAATTCTTGTTTTATTGATAGCAGGCATAGGAAAGCTAGTAACGTTATTATTGTCCAAATTGGCCAGATCTATACAAGTCACCGATTATATGTTTCCTGCAGTAATTGGTCAGGGTTTCCCTCCTCCCCCATCAAGTGAGACATTCAGTTCGCAGAAAAGAAAGAGCTACTAAAAGGCGTGGAAAGCTTAAACCAACACATACACATTCCAAAAGGCAGATAACGTTCTTGACTTGATAACTCTCTTTGCCGTCTGAGGGTGGAACTCCTTCAGGGCGAAGTCCCTGCCCAATAATCACACCACACGATTTTAGCTGGGGTAAATCAATTGGCCATAGCCATTCTTTATTAATCACATAGAAGCGTGAGGCGCAGCATGGGTCTTGATCTGATCATATAAGCATCACAGCGATGCTCTCACGGGCGGATGCCTCATGCTGGAGCTGCGCTCCGCTGTGGGGCTTTGCCGGGCGGACACTCCTGGCAAGAGGTGCTCCCCAGACGCCCTGTTGGCAGGGCGGTAGCCTCTTGCCACTGTCGGCCACTCTGGAGGGGAAGGGTTAGTTTGCCAGCTCCCTTCCCCTGGCTCTTCCAGATCAATACCCATGCGCCAAACCGCCGATGGCTATGACAATCTAGCATGCATTAACAAAGCCAAGCAAAGTAAGGGCAAGGTGGGCAGGCAAATCGCTAGCCGGCCCAAGCATATGGCTGGCACAAAGGGTGGCTTGGCCCTTTAAAGCCTCGGGCTGCCCTTCCCTTTCATGACCCGGCTGCCAGCACGTTGGTGCTTGCCCTGGCCCAACATGGCCAGCCACCTGCTTCCACCTTCATTGAGGTCGGAACAGGGAAACTCCGCTTTGCCCACCCCGCTCGGCAACCTCGGTCCATGGTAATTCACAGCCGTCTTTTCTCAGACCAAAAGCACGAGAAGCCACTTAGTAATAAACAACACGGCAGGAACCGAGCTAACCTTGGTGAGGGTCGTGAAAATTAGTTTCCCTAGAGAAAGTGGCTGATCTCCAATTTGCCCTGGCAGATCTCTGGAGATCAGTTGTAACTCCAGGCAAACCCCCTCACCGAGATTAGTAGTAGGGTTGCAAAGCCGGTGGCTGTTGATCTCCGGACTACAAAGATCAGTTCTGCTGGAGAAAGTAGATGCTTTGGATGGCAGACTCCGTGGCATTATCACCCTTTTGTGGTCCCTCCCCTCTCCAAACCCCGCTCTCCCCAGGCTCCGCCCTCAAAATATCCACACATTTCCCAGCCCAGAACGGCCATCCCTACATTTATGTTGTTCTTGCAAACAATAACCATTTCGATTCTGCCATTTGATGTTAAATATCCCAGGTGATTAGCGAAAACCTAGAAACAATTACTTAACATTCATGATGAAATAACAATACAACAGGTTTGTTTAAAGCAAGTTGGTCATGCAAGGTTTCAAGAAAATAGAATTGGTTGGTACCTAGCACATATCTCCAGGAAGGACATTCCACAAATGGCGCTTCCGCACAGAGAAGCGTTTGCTGTGGTCATTGCCTGCCTAACTTCAAAAGTCAGGGTCACTCAAGTCACCACCTCTTCGAAGAATCTTAAATGGCAGCCGTATTATTTAGTCATGCATTCACAAGGGCCAGATTCTTGGATGTCTGTTGACCTGAATGAAAGGATCGCCAGATCTAATTAATATTAAATCGGTTCTCTAATTGCAAACCGAAGCGGAATAGGTTGTGGGAAACCAAGCTATGTGTTTTACCAATCTGATTGCATTTTTGGACGCTAATCCATTTTGTGTCTCAGTGAAACACGTGAACTGTAAACAAAGTGAATGAATGTCATCATACATTGTGTACTTTACACAAAACTGTTCCTTCTCCTGCTTCTTGGATCATGATACTTTTGCCTCCTGTGCAGCAACCCCACCCCTTCAGAAGTTGGTGAGGCAAAATGGCCGCTCTACAACCCTGCAGAACAGAACTTCTTTCGCATCAGCACTGAGCCGCCTCAAGTCATGAAGCCCTCACCTGCCCAGCACTGCAATTTCTGGAAGGCACCAAGCCCAGGTGAGTTGAAGCCTTAAAAGGGGAAGGCAGAACACATAGCCATACCCTGAAGTAGATATTCACCCAAGAACTGTGTTTCAGTGAGAATTGTGATAACCCTGGAGACCACAGAACAATGCTATTTCATTCTGAAACTTTTTAAGGTAGTAACTGAGCCTCTCCACTACAACTTCTACACCAAAATTGGGCAGCGCCACAGGTATCAGGGGAAGGAGCAAGACTAAAATCTGTTCTTTGGACCTTGCAAAACATTCTATCTCCATACAAGGTACCATTCCCCCAGTGGGATTACAGACTTTATCTGAGTTCATGGCTCATGGGTTTCCACTGGCGGCGGTGTTTCCCAGGGGCCTAGATGATTTTTTTTAATTCATTATTTCTTCCCCACCTTTTTTTACCAGAGGAGACCAAGAGTGACTTACATTGTTCTCCTCTCTTCCATTTCACTCTCCCAACAAACCTTTGAGGTACCTTAGGCTGAGAGTATGTTGCTAGCCCAAGGTCACCCAGCAAGCTTCCATAGCAGAGTGGGAATCTGAACCTGGAACCCGTAGGTCCAACCATCTGACTGCAACAGCACACTGGTGGAATTCAAACCCAGATCTGCAAAACATGATCCGCTGGAGAGTGTTTAGAGGCACGCCACAGTTCTTGACACCATTGAGAGTGCCTATTTTGTGCTTACTTCTGCTTCTACCTCTGGAACAGCCTCCCAGCTACTGGATTTCTGACAGCTGTTTTGGATAGCTTTGGGGGCAGCCTGAAGTTGGCCATAGGGAGAATACCCTGCTATGGGGGGTGGGGTGGGGGTGCAAGGTAGGATAAGGTGCTTTTAAGTTGGTTTTTACATCTGACATTTTGATGTTGATCAAATTGTTGTTATATCTTTTTGTGGACCTTAGATAGCCAAAACTAAGGCTAGATGTATAAATATTTTAAATAGATATGAAAACTTAGTGCCTCACCTTAGCTAATGTTCAGAGGCGTACCAGGGGGGAAATGGCACCCCCGCTACACCTGGGGTTAGACCCACCCTCGGCCCCACCCCTGAGCCCTTCCCCCTCCTGGGCGGCCCTACCCCTTCAAGCCCCACTTCTCTCCCAGCTACCGGCTCAGAACCAGCAGCCGACAGTCCCTTCTGCCTCCCCAAGCGTATAAAAGCCAAGGCTCCAGCACAGAGGCTTCCAGTTGCTTCTGTCCTCCCCAGAGAGGAGGGCAGAAGGGACTGTCGGCTGCCAGCTCAGAGCCGGCAGCCGGGAGGGGGGCAGGGCTTGGAGGAGCCAGCAACCAGGAGGGGTAGGCTTGGGGGAGTCCTCTGGCTTCCTTGGCCCCACCCATGTCGATAATGACATGGGCGGGGCCAAGGGCGCCAGAAACTACAAGGCAGCAGGACTTCCTGCTGCCTTGCCATCTTCTTGGTCACGTGGGGGCCCTACTTTGCACCTCCCATGTGACCAGATCAGTGACGCCCAGGGACAGAGGGTATTCCCTGTCCCTAGGCAAATACGCCACTGCTAACGTTGGTCAGCAACAGTTTCCGTTTGGGTAGTCCCACGATAGATAATATGTTTCTTTCTGGTTTATCTGGTCTGATTCAGTGGGAAGCTCATTTTGCTGGCCTTTTTTTCTTACCACAGACCAGCCTCCAAAAGATTCTCTTCCGTCTCCCCCAGAAGGCAAACAAGAACTGTGAATTAAATACATATGGATGGAGTATCGTATGAACTGGGAGGAATAAGTCCAAAGAAATAAGGAGGAATTTCTGTTTGCACCTTTCTTCTCTCATAGTAATTTCTGTTGACTGATTTTAAAACATAAAATCAATAACTGGCTTCCTATAATTTTCTTCTCAAGCACAATCAAGTCTACATTCATGTGACTAAAGAAAAAAAAGGGAAAGAGGATCGTATATTTTATAAGGCATTTTATGTAATTTTATTTTAAACCTATGCTGTGAGCCTCTTCGAGCCTGCTGTGTTGGGCAAGATCCAGGGATTAAATCAAATCAATCAATAAATAATAACATTGGTCATTCAGTGTATGTTTCCTTGTATCGGTAGATGTTAGGCAGTTTTTTGCTCAAATGTATTTTCCCCTCTTCTGGTCAATCATAATCAAATATTTGATTTTTGGTGTGAATTTGAGGCTTTGTTTTTTTTAATTGAAATTTCACATATATATAAAATTACGATTATATATGCTTTTAGGTAGCATTATATTTGGGATTTTGTGGATCGTTCTGCACCTATATAGATGCATCATCCATCTCTTCAGACTGGCATGGGGCTGTGGGGGTGCCCTGCCCCGGGCGCATGCCATTGGCATCACATGGGGGTGGAAAATTGCCCCCCACACTCATCCCCTTGCCCCACTCCCCAGGCCCGGCCGAACCCCGGAGCAGCCTGGCACGACAAGCCAGGCTGCTGTTTCAGCCAGCTGCTCTTTGTAGCCAGCTGAACTAAGGTAAGTGGGGGGAAGGGGGACCCACATACCCCTCCCCTTTCCCCCTTTGCCCTGCCTCCCCAGGCCCGGCAGAAGCCCGGAGCAGCCTGGCGGGACCAGCCATGCCACTTTTTCAATAGGTAAATAGGGGGTAGGGTGGGGTGGGGCCCATGGGGACGGGGGCAGGGTCTGGGCACTATTTCCCCCCCCCACTCCTGTGATAATATACCCCCACAAGGAGATCAGTATTGTTTTTCTCCCCCTTAATTTTTACCCAAGTGATCTCAACCTGGCTTGCAGGATTTAAGTCATAGACCTGTTCACGTCTGTAATAATCTTTTACATATACAGTGGAGCCTCAGTTTTCATTGGTAATCCGTCCAAAAAGAATCGATGAAAACCGAAACCAATGAAAACCAAGGCAAACTTTTCCATAAGAATCAATGTAAATCCAATTAATCTGCTGTAGGCACTCCAAAAAACATACCAAAAACATTTTTGGTGAATAAACATAGTGTTTAATGCTGAAAACAGTAACAAACCATAACACTAGGACCAGCTTCAGAGCCAGTGGACCAATGTCGCACTAGAAAGCTGTCCAAAGAGGTCTGTTTCTGACGCCTCTTTAAGATTTGTCTGAAATGGGGCAAGACATTGTCATTAAATAAGTTGCAGACACGGCCTGCAACAGCTTTGTCCGGGTGATTTTTCTCCACAAACCCCTGCATTTTACTGCAAATTGATGAAAACCGAGGCAAATTGATGAAAACTGAGACAAATTTTTCACTTAAAAAATCGATGAAAACTGAAACCGATGAAAACCGAACGCAATGAAAACCAAGGTTCCACTGTAATGCTACTCCTCCTTTCCTATTTGATCTGCTTCTTTGCAATAGGTTATACCCTTAACTTCTTATGTTCCAATCATGAGACTCATCACACCAGGTTTCAGTGATGCCTATAATATCTTATTTGATTTGCTGTGTTAA
>NC_059427.1:14985642-15028324 GCF_021028975.2 Sphaerodactylus townsendi
CCCGGTTTCCCGCCCTGAAACAGGAAACAGGGTAGCGCCCCAGAAGGCAGTGTGGCAGCCTCCTGCGTGCACACCCACCCCCCGTCCTGGTTTTAAAAGGTGACAATCTGGTCACCTTATCCTAGGCCTGTGTATTGTCGAAGGCTTTCACGGCCAGATTCAACTGGTTCTGGTGGGTTTTCCGGGCTGTGTGGCTGTGGTCTTCCTAACATTTCGCCTGCATCTGTGGCTGGCATCTTCAACGGTGTATCACAGAGGGAAGTCTGTTACTTTGTAACAGTGTGTAACAGTGTGTAACTGTGTTACACAGTGTGTAACAGACTTCCCTCTGTGATACACCTCTGAAGATGCCAGCCACAGATGCAGGCAAAACGTTAGGAAGAGGATCCACCAGACCACGGCCACACAGCCCGGAAAACCCACCAGAACCACTCTTAGGCCTGGTTTGCGTGACAAATGGCTCTTTTCTGCTTTCTAACCTGCATTAGCAACAGTCACACATTTGTAACAAAGGGCAAGAGATGGGGACACAAATACACACATATTGCAGCTTCTCTAGTCTTGTTGCTATAGCTTCGCATGCAGCCTTCCCCTCAAAACAAAACAAAAAGGAAAAACGACACAGGCACGGGATTGCCAGGCTAACCAAACTTTATTCATCAACTTTTGACAGCATAATAGCAAATGATGAGCTGCAAGTGGAGGAAACCTCCATGGGGAATCTCCAAGGAGAATCTGCTGCAGCACAGAAAATAGCCCAAGAGGTTTGGGTGGGAGAAATAAAGTGTTTCCTGCCTGCTGGCATTCACTCAGCAGGCAGGAATCATCCTCAACCTTGGGTTCGGGGGAAAAGATCTCTTGTTTAGTGATCTTTGAAAAACCCAGATTGGGAGAAATATAACGGGCTGATTTCGTTTTGGGGAAAAGAACTGTGCAAAGTTCTTCTCCCAAATGCTATATATAAAAAACGTCCTAAAGACTTTATATTTGTGCTGTGTGGAATCCATCACTGAGAAGCATTGGGTAAACCCGTCCTCCATGGACTGTCTTAGTTTTTTCTGTGCATTAAGAAAAAACTGAGATGGTCCTTGGAGGGCAGGTCTACCCAATGCTTCTCAATGGGAGGTAAATTAGTGCTCTGAGTGGCTAAGATTCTCTTATGCATGTCTATTTATTTTCAAAGATAGCCCCTGAATTTTTTTTTTAAAAAATAGATAAACTATATATTGCTGGAATCTGCAGGATGAGCTGAGTGCAACTATGTACTTTTTGGGCTGAAAAGGTGCCCAGGATTGGAGCCTGCAGAGCAAACATACTGGGGCAACCTTCAGCAAATGGTAACAGGAAGAATCCCTTCGGCTGCATACAAAATGTCAGGCGCAAGCGGAGGGTGAAACTGACCGGAAAGCGAAATGGTCGGGTAGGAGAAAGCCTCTTTCCCCCTCGGACGCCTCTGCTGTCTGGAACCAAACCAGCCACCGCCTCTTTTTAAGATGCCCCCAGACAACTTATTTTGGGCGTGCGAATTGAAAAGAAGCAGTCCCCTCTTTTTAAGACGTCCCACAGGTGTCTTTGTTGTGCTGTGTGGAACAGACAGGGGGGATACATTGAAAATGCTGGGGGGAAAGAGTTAGGACTAATAAAAGGAAACAATTAGGACTAATAAAAGGAAACATTTTTTCACGCAACGTGTGATTGGTGTTTGGAATATGCTGCCACAGGAGGTGGTGATGGCCACTAACCTGGATAGCTTTAAAAGGGGCTTGGACAGGATTTATGGAGGAGAAGCTCAATCTCTGGCTACCAATCTTGATCCTTCTTGATCTGAGGTTGCAAATGCCTTAGCAGACCAGGTGCTCGGGAACAGCAGCAGCAGCAGCAGGCCATTGCTTTCACCTCCTGCATGTGAGCTTCCAAAGACACCTGGTGGGCCACTGCGAGTAGCAGAGAGCTGGACTAGATGGACTCTGGTCTGATCCAGCAGGCTTGTTCTTATGTTCTTATGTTCTTAAGACCAGTAATTTCACTTGCATGTTTCAGCAGTCTGGGGCAGGTTATGTTTGCCACTACTCTCTTTAGCCCTTTCGTTGTCTTTAAGGTCCACCATCATCAATGTTCACGGGCAATGGCTGTTTCCACACTTGGCCAGTGGTGATTCCAAGTTTGAAACAGGTTCCAGCATCTCCGTACCACATTGCTATAACTGTTTTCTGCTCCCCCTTCCTTGCTCCCCCTTTGATTTGTCGCATTTGTGTAGCAAAGCTGCAGTTTTTTCCACAGCTATAATTCCATTTTTATAACTACAGACCCTCTTTGCTGCAGTACTGCCTGTGAAAACAAAGTCAGTGGTGTGCCCCATCTCTTTGACCCCTTGCATGGATTTCTCCTTTGGCAATGTGTACCCTTCCTCCCACTGCACGAGCAGAGTCCAAGTGGTCATTGCTCTTTTGATGCATATGCCGCTGCTCACTCCCTGTTTATTATAACAGTGGCAGGGAGCAGATCGGCCACCTCTATTTCCCCTTTACTGCTTTGGATTGAGCTGTGAAGGAGTGGCAAAAGTCCATTGGAGAGAAGGAAGGTAAGTCCACGCAGCCCAGAAAACCGACCTGTCCTGGAGAAGGAGATAGCAATAGGAGACAAAAGCTGAAGCAGCAACAATGATCTCCAGTGCCGTCTCTTCTTACCAAGCTAGGAATGCCAGCCTTCAGGTGGGACCAGGGGGTCCCCTGAAATTATAGCTCATCTCCAGATGAATTCTCCTGAAGAAATGAATGCTTTGGAGAGGGAACTATGGGGCATTGTGCCCCATTGAGGTCCCTGTCCTCGCAGACTCCACCCCCCCCCAAATCTCCAGGCTTATCCCAATCTGGATCTGACAACCCTACATCCCCCGCCTCTCACCAGTGACCAGGGGGATCTGGCAACCACATGCTGAGCAAGCCCTTGTTCCCCCTGCGGATTTCTACAGTGCAGTTGAAATTATTCAGCCCTGGCCAATGGAACCAGTGCTTTGGAGAAGTGCCACAGTCCAGTAAGTAAGTAATCAATTAAGTAAATAATCCAGCCCTTTTTTGTTTTTTCTGTCACTGGAAACACAACACTTGACAATGTCAAGGTGCTACCCTAGACCCACCTGGGCTGGTGTATACTTCATCCCCAAGCAAGATCACCCGCAGACGGCCACACAGGTTTGCTGAGTCAGGAATCTAGTTAATTCTTGGAATAATGGCAATCCAATTTGAGATTTTAAAAAAAACCCTTTTGCCATATTCTGATAACTTCCTTATCAGCCCTCCAGATATTTAGAGTATTTGATATTAATCGACTTAATAGCTCACAGAGGGGTATAGGCAGTGGTGGAATTCAGCAGGTTCGCACCGCTTCGGAAGAACTGGTTGTTAAATTATTTGAATCCCACCACTGGGTATAGGGTATAGTGCAGTGGTGGCGAACCTTTGGCACTCCAGATGTTATGGACTATAATTCCCATCAGCCCCTGCCAGCATGGCCAATTGGTGATGCTGGCAAGGGTTGATGGGAACTGTAGTCCATAACATCTGGAGTGCCAAAGGTTTGCCACCACGGGTATAGTGAGTCTGCAACCTGAGATGTGTGGTGTTGTGGTTAAGAGCCATAGAACTGGGTTTGATTCCTTACCTCCTCCACCTGAAGCCTGCTGGGTGACCTGGGGCTCCCATAACTATCTCAGCCGCACCTGCTTCACAAGGTGTCTGTTGCGGGGAGAGGAAAGGAAGGAGTTTGTCAGGTCGCTTTGAGATTCTTTACGGTTGAGAAAAGTGGGGTATAAATCCAAACTCTTCTTCTTCTTCTAAAGTTCTTTCCCTTCTTACAGACGGCTGATAGCACCTAGTGATTAACTGCCTTAGTGTCTGCCTTGTTTGGATTTAGCAGTGGGAATCATTACGGGTGGAATCCCACAAGCACATGTACTCAGAAGAAAAGCCCGTTGAATTCAACGGGACTTACATCCTAATAAGGCTGCTTAGAAGTTACATGTTAGGGATAAAGTTTGAATCAGGAAAAATCTTCAGGCTGGGATTTTTTTTTGCACTTTTGCTCCTTACTCTGTTCTAACCCTCCATCTGCAAAACAGTAATATAAATTCTACCTAACAGTGCCATTATCATACCCCTTTAGGTGTTCTTTCACAGAGAGTAGGAATGTATCTGCTGGTCCAGTACTGAGCTTTGTGTGTTCAGTAGAAGGTCTTCAAATAGGGTTCTTGTGTATTTGTGGTCTTTTTCATAAAATGAGGAGACCTGCATGTCCCTAAATGTGCACGTGCAGATGTATACCACATTTGTGTTCACACAGCATTCTGTTCAAACTTTGAACTGAAGCAGCCTGCAAGCAGGTGTAACCCTGCATCATTCCATACAGGGTTAGTTCCAGGTTGGGAGGGGAGAGGCAAAGAGCATAACCTAGGACCCTCCCCACCTGGGTCAGTAGCCCCTCCCTGGCCCCTCTCTTTCTGCCCACTCTCCTACATGTCCCCAGCCCATCTGAGTGTCCTTCTGGTCCTTGCATTCACATGCATCCTCATGCCCTTTCCTCAAGAGCACTGGATGGTGCTCGTGGTTAGATTTCTGCCACCACAATCTCTCCAGGAATACTGCTACACACTACCCACGTATCAGCATAGATGGCCTGGACCAGAGGTGGGATCCAGCAGGTTCTCACAGGTTCCCGAGAGCAGGTTACTAATTATTTGTTTGTGCCAAGAGGGGGTTACTAATTGGTGATTTTGCCACGTGATGTTTGCCTTAGTTGCGCCCCTCCTCTCAGCAGTAGCGCGCAGAACTTGAAGGAGTCTAGCAGGAGGTGCACCGGTGTGCGTGGCAGCCTGCGCCTGCGTGCATTCGTTTCCCGCCCAAGGACCGGCGCAGCGGTTGCGTCCTTGCCACAGTTCCACCCAGGAATGCCCCACCCCCGGAATGCCCAGCCATGCCCACGTCATGCCCCGCCCAGCCCCATTGGCGCTACGCCACAGTTTGAATCCCACCACTATGGGAACCTGTTACTAATTTTTTTGGATCCCACCACTGGCCTGGACCATGGGAGGCAGAATACTTGCAAGTGAATGGGTGGGGAAGGCTGCATGGTTGAGTGATGGGGGAGGTGCATAGGCAGGGGAAGAGTAGTAGTAGACCTTGCAGGAGCCCTGTGGCCCAGCAGCTGCCCCATTTCAGGGTGAGTTGTTGTCAGCCTAACTTCCATACTATCGTTGCTAGCTCCAGGTTGGGAGGGACTTCAATGGGCACTGGTGCAGCCTGCCCACAATTACCTGGATGTGTCCACAGGCACAATTGTGTCTTTGAGGCAGAGCTTGGCAGCTTCCTTCCCTAGGCATCAGCTGGTGTGGAGGTTGGACAGCACTGCCTTCTACCTGGCCAGCTTCTCTGTGCAATGCCACTTATGCGCAATGGAGCCAGAGGCCATGAGAGTTACTTAAGTGAGTTCTGGCCAGAGTAGGTAGCAGGAGAGCTTCCGGGGCCCCAAATACTCTGACAGCATTCAGTCCTTCTCCCCAGTTAATCCGGCCACTTGCACAGGGCTGGTTAATCATTTCTAATCTGGTTGCCGCTGTCTCCTCTCTTTGCCCACTGCCTAGGCTGCTGCTCCACCTCACTCCCCCTTAGATCCAGTCCTGTTAGTGGGGTACAATGTTGTAAAGTCCATTTTCCCTATGTGAACTGATCTCTGCCACCCGAAGAACTGCTATAATCCCACAAGATCTTCAGCCACCATCACCTGGAGGTTGTGCAACCCTATTCCATGAATAGAGCTAAGATAATAATATATGCATGTTTTAAGGACTCATTCAGACCTGGGCATTATACGGCCCGCGGGCCACATCCGGCCCGCCGGATGACCCTGACTGGCCCCCCTGCCGTACTGGGGAGCGAGGCGTCTTTGAAAGCCCCACAGAAGCCGGTTGCCTTGGCTGCCAGCTTCTGCAGGGCTTTCAAAAGCGCCTTGCCCCCCTGCCTTGCTGGGGAGCGAGGCGCCTTTGAAAGCCCCGCAGAAGCCAGTTGCCTTGGCTGCTGGCTTCTGTGGGGCTTTCAAAAGCGCTTCGCCCCCCTGCCTTTTGGCCCGGCCCTCCACAATATTTTCTGTTTCTTATGCGGCCCCATGGAAAAATTAATTGCCCACCCCTATTGAATATTGGCATAGTTTTCTCCAGACCAGAGGCAGCTGGCAGCAGGGAGCATAGTTGGAGGAGAATGACACTGGAGACATCTTCATGTACTAATGAAGGGATCTGAAGCTTCATGGAAGGCCTGGCCTAGCCCCAATGCCATAACTCACAGCCAAGGAACAGGAGGCACTTCCGCACATGCAGAATAATGCACTTTCAATGTACTTTCACAATTGTTTCCAAGTGGATTTTTGCTATTTCGCACAGTAAAATCCAGCGGCAAAGTGCACTGATAGTGGATCGAAAGTGCATTATTCTGCATGTGCAAAAGTGCCCAGGGATAAGAAAGAAGATCCCAAGCCCACTGAAGATCTCCAAACAGAGCTTCTTGTAAGGAAGTGAAACTCATCATCCATTTGGACCATCTCAAAAGCCAACATCACTCCCAGGCAGAGGTGTACGGCCTATAAGGACACGGGGTCACCCATGTCCCCAGGCACACACATTTCAGTCACTTGGGGGAGTGCTGGGCACCCCACACATAACAAAACAGTGTGCGCTCCAGCTGCATGCCACCGAGCCCCGCCTCCCTCAGGAGCTGGCCTGTAGGGAGGTGGGGGACGGAGGGGAAGGGCTCAGTGGGGACCAACCACGGCACCTGCCTAGGCCGCCTGCCGCTGCCGTGCCCCACCCCCCAGCCTCTGTGTAGGCCAGGTTTTGCCCTCCCCAGACCCTGGGGATGCCAGGAGCTGGCCTGCAGGGAGGCTGGGGAGGGGCAGAGCTCGGCGCCCTGAGCCGCACACTCAAGCCCCGCCCCTGAGTAAGGGGTTGGGCGCGGCAGGGGGGCGCCCTGAGAAGGTGTTGTCTCCAGGTGCTATTTCCCCCTCGATATGCCTCTTCTCCCAGGTGGGGCCTTGCTGAGGTCTTCTCCCCTGCCAGCATCTACCAGGCCACTGGCAGAAAGAACCATGCTGGAGATAATTAGGAAAGGAATTGATAACAAAACTGCAAAGATTGTCATGCCCTTATATAAAGCCATGGTGTGACCGCACTTGGAGTACTGTGTTCAGTTCTGGTCACCACATCTCAAAAAGGATATTGAAGAGATAGAAAAAGTGCAGAGAAGGGCAACAAGGATGATTGAGGGACTGGAGCACCTTCCTTATGAAGAGAGGCTGCAGCGTTTGGGGCTCTTTAGTTTGGAGAGGAGGCGACTGAGGGGGGATATGATTGAAGTCTATAAAATTATGCATGGGGTAGAAAATGTTGACAGAGATAAAGTTTTCTCTCTTTCTCACAATACTAGAACCAGGGGGCATTCATTGAAAATGCTGGGGGGAAGAATTAGGACTAATAAAAGGAAACACTTCTTCACGCAACGTGTGATTGGTGTTTGGAATATGCTGCCACAGGAGGTGGTGATGGCCACTAACCTGGATAGCTTTAAAAAGGGCTTGGGCAGATTTATGGAGGAGAAGTCAATCTATGGCTACCAATCTCGATCCTCCTTGATCTCAGATTGCAAATGCCTTAGCAGACCAGGTGCTTGGGAGCAGCAGCAGCAGCAGAAGGCCATTGCTTTCACATCCTGCATGTGAGCTCCCAAAGGCACCTGGTGGGCCACTGCAAGTAGCAGAGTGCTGGACTAGATGGACTCTGGTCTGATCCAGCAGGCTAGTTCTTATGTTCTTATGTTCCTGTGGAAGTACCCAGGCCACCCTGTGACAGACATGCCCCCTCCCCACAACACTTGCAAATGCTGTATGAATGCTAACACTTCTCACTTAAGAGTATTTAGTTCATAGTCTGCCTTTTTAATAGTTTGCCTTTCTCACTGAGACTCATAGATTACTGAATATAAGCAATGTGACCAGTCAGCTACTTAGCTTGCTTCTCCAGTAATCATGCTGAATCCTTTTAAACCCCTAGGCTCAGAACTGAGTCAGCTAGCATCATCTGGACTCCACCACTGGCAGGAAGTATTATGTCTCTCAAGATTTCAGCTTTCCCAATGTACATTTCCTCTGCCTCGTCAGGGCTCAGTGTCACCTTGCTCCCTCTGAAACATTTAGCAATAGCTATAAAATCCTGCTTCAGGATCTTTTCAGCATCATGACAAATAAATACACAGTGGAGCATCGTCAGCACACTGATGACAGCTGACTCCAGATCCATAAACAATTTTCTCCTATGGGCTTCATGTAAATATTGAATAGACTGAAGGGTATGACTGAGCACTGAGAAGTTCATAAGGAAAGTCCTACACTAATTTTTTAATTTAATTTTTATTTATTTTTGGATTTTTAGGCTGCCCATTCCCGAGAGGGCTCAGGGCGGCGTACAATCAAAACTCACAATAAAATACAACTGGTGATAGTTGGTTCCCAACAGCGTGCTCCTGAGAGCTGCCCGTGCGGAGCAATGTAAACCAATCCAAGGCAGAACCTTTAACCAGAGGTGAGATCCAACAGGTTCTCACAGGTTCCCAAGAGTCGGTTACTAATTATTTCTGTGTGCTGAGAGGGGGTTACTAATTGGTGATTTTGCCATGTGATTTCTGCCTTAGTTACGCCCCTCCTCTCAGCAGTAGCGCACAGAACTTGAAGCATTCTAGCAGGAGGTGCACCGGCGTGAGTGGCAGCCTGCGCCTGGGTGCATTCGTTTCCTGCCCAAGAACCGGAGCAGCGGCTGCATCCTTGCCACAGCCCCGCCCAGGAATGCCCCGCCCCTGGAATGCCCGGCCACGCCCCTGTTGTGCCCCGCCCAGCCCCATTGGCGCTACGCCACAGTTTGAATCCCACCATCATGGGAACCTGTTACTAAAATTTTTGGATTCCACCACTGCCTTTAACCCCTACTTCAACATCCAAATGCCTCAACAAGATGGAATGGTCCACCACTACCGATAGATTCAGTAAGATTCACAGAGAGGCATGGTCATATTCAAACAGAGATAATTGACCCAAGTTACCAGACCTTTTTCAATCCCACAGCCCAGCCTGAAAAGAATGAAATGAGGCCTAGAGTAGATGAGTTGCCCTGGAGACCTAGAATAGCTCCACCATTGGTCTTTCTGTGAATTTATTTATTTATTTATTTATTTAGTCATTTATTTATTTATTTATTTAATTTATAGGCCGCCTCATCCCCAAAGGGCTCGAGGCGGCTCACAACATGACTGTTTCCAGAACAGTAAATCAATATAACATAAAATCTAACTCATTAAAATTCAGCAGCAATTAAAACAATAAATACAGATTAAACAACAAAGGTTGTGTAAAAACACACACACAGGCACCCGGTCTAAAGGCCAAAGGAGAAGGGAGGAGAGGCAGGGCCCAGGGTGGAATCAGGGCCCTACCAGGATGGAAAAGACAGCTTAGTTCCAGTTTCAGTGGGGTATGAGAAATCAAGAGTCAGCGGAATTGCAGTGTAATCCACAACAGAGCTATGCCCTTTGAAACCAACGGGCTTAGAAGACTGGCAATTGTGCTTAGATTTGTACTATGAAGACCATAATAGTTGTGCTGGATCAGACCAATGGTTAAGGTGACCAGATTTTCACCTTTTTAAAGCGGGACATGTTACCGCTAGGGAACTCATTAGGAGTTATTACTGCAGCACTCCCCTGTTTCCCGCCCTGTCACAGGGTGGGAAACGGGAGTGCCCCAGAAGGCAGTGCAGCAGCGTGGGAGGCTGCCGCACTGCCTTTTGGGGCGCCCCCCTGTTTCCCGCCCTGTGACCAGGCAGGAAAACGGGGAGTGCCCCAAAAGACAGTGTGCTCCTGCGGCCGCGTGCATGGGAGGCTGCTGCATTGCCTTCAGGGGCACTCCCCTGTTTCCTGCCCTGTGACAGGGCGGGAAAGGGGGAGCGCCCCAGAAGGCAGTGCAGCAGCCTTCAAAAAACCAGGAGATTTTAAAAAAACCCCGCAGGACGCGGGACAAATTGCTTAAAAGCGGGACTGTCCCGCCAAAAGCGGGACATCTGGTCACACTACCAATGGTGCATCTTATTTGGAAGGCCTACATGCAAAGTAATCAGACCAAAGTCTCCCCATGGTGTTTGTACTCCAGCACTAGGATTCAAACGCCTCTGAACATGGCAGTTCCCTTTATTCATCATCTATTCATTAAAAAAAAAAACTCTGAGCAAAAAATAAATTAATTTCCCCCTTGTCAAAACCAATCATGGGTTAGATGGGAGCAGCATTCTAGTAAAAAGAGAAACACCCCATTTTGTATTCCACATAACTTCCTCTGGGACTTTTTCCTTTCTTCCAGCTTCCAGTGGTTGACATGCCCAGTCTGTGCCTTTCATTCTTGTGGCTCCTCCTCCTTTTCCTATTGGCCTCCAAGGTTACATCTAATGAAGATGACACCATAGTGGTCACCAGCAGTGGGCCTATTAAAGGGAAGCACATCCAGGTTGGCTCTGGCACTGTGACCGCTTATCTGGGTGTCCCCTATGCAGAACCGCCTTTGGGGAAATTGCGTTTCCAGAAGGCCTTGCCTCATCAGCCTTGGAGCCAAGTCTTGGAGGCGACCCATTTCGGCAACTCCTGCTCTCAGTTCCTTCTTCATGATTTCCCTCATTCTTCAATGTGGCTTGTCACTCCACCACTGTCAGAGGACTGTCTCTTTCTGAACGTTTGGGTGCCTCATCCCCGGCCCTCTCCCCCAGCTCCTGTCCTTGTTTGGATACATGGTGGGGGTTTTTGCAGTGGCACATCTTCTCTGGATATTTATAATGGGGCATCCTTAGCTGCTGAGGAGAACCTCATAGTAGTCTCCTTGAATTATCGTTTGGGGGCGCTAGGCTTTCTTTCATTACCACCAAGCGCCCCAGCTAATGTTGGCCTCTTGGACCAACAGCTGGCCTTGAAATGGGTGAAAGAGAATGCAGCCTCCTTTGGAGGAGATCCCGCTCGGGTGACCATTTCCGGACAGAGTGCTGGAGCAGCCTCGGTGGGTTTCCATCTCCTCTGCCCCGGAAGCCAGCCCCTTTTTGCCCAGGCTATACTGCAAAGCGGGTCTGTGAATGCCATCTGGGCTTGGGTGACCCCTGAGGAGGCTGAACAGAAAGCCCTTGCTTTTGGCCAGGCACTGGGGTGTCCTCAAGATAATGACACTGATGTAGTGACATGCCTCCAGGGAAAGGATGTATCAAGTTTCCATAAGTACGAGTTATCGGCGCTGAACAGCACAATGCTTCTGAACCTTCCTTTCTCGCCCACCATTGATGGAGAGTTCCTCCTGGAAGACCCACAAAAGCTTCTGGAGCCTGGGCGCATTCCAAATAAGCCAATTCTCGTTGGCACCACTTCTGACGAAGGGTCCATGTTTGTGCCATTCACATTCCCAGAGGCCAAAGATGGGCTAATAACTTGGAAGCAGCTGGTGGAGGGTGTGAAGAGGACTGTGCGAAGGGCCACAGAAGAAGTCATTCAGGCTGTGGCACGTAAATACAGCGAAGAGGACCACGGTCCTGCATCCTACCGCCGGGCCATGGTGCAGTCCAGTAGCGATTACTTCTTTGTATGCCCTGTAGCAGAAATTGCTGCAAAGTTGACTGAAGCTGGGAGTCCTGTGTACAGTTACTTCTTCTCACAGTACACCTTGGGCTCTGCTTGGCCTGAGTGGGTAGGGGCGACCCATGGTGCTGAGTTACCTTATCTATTCGGTTCGTTTAAGACTTTCCTGGCTGCCAACCAAACTCTCACAGAGGCGGAGGCTGCATTGAGCCGCAGAGTGAAGCAATACTGGGCAGAGTTTGCCAGATTTTGGGTGCTAAGGCGTCCTCACACACCTGGCCTTTCTACCATGCCATTTTGTTTTGGGCCATTAGGGGTGCCATCATGACAGTCTCCAGATGATAAATTCTGAAATTTTGGTAATGATATCGTCCAAGAATGCTCTCCCCGCAAGAACATCCCCAAATTTGCCTAAGACTCTTTGTTCTGCATTGAGTTTTCTGTATTGCTGTCAATGGGGGTTGCAGGCCGGGGGGGGGCACATTTTTGAAGGCACAGTCTCAAAACTTTCAGGAAATCTCATAAGGAGACTGCCCTAAGGATTTCTGCCAAGTTTGGCGCAGTTTGGTTCAGGGGGGCCAAAGTTATGGACCCTCAGAAACTGTGGTAGCCCCCATCTCCTATTAGCTCCTATTAAAACAATGGGGGATAGGGGCATCTCCCTTTGGGGAGTCCATAACTTTGGACTCCTCTGAACCGTAAAACTCACCAAACTTTAAGAAAGCATGCAAAGAACAGTCTCCTGATGATACGCTGAAATTTTGGTGCTGCTAGCGCGCTAGCCTAAAAACCGCGCCCCCTGCAGGCCAAAAATGGAAAACCACTAAAAATACCCCAAAACGAACCCAGCATTTTGATGCCCCCCACAAGGTGATGCCCTGGGCAGCTGCCCACCTTGCCCAATGGGCATTACGCCAGTGCATGGTTGTCATGCGATTCCTTTGCAAATCAGACATATAAGTAATTCCAGGATACTTAAGTCAAGTTTAATGTAATTCATTATTGTTTTCTTTATTAAGATTAATTTATTAAGAGAGACAGCATGGTGTAGTGGTTAAGAGCAGGTGGATTCTAATCTGGAGAACTGGGCTTGATTCCCCATTCCTCCACCTGAGTGGTGAACCAGATGTGTTTCTGCACTTGCTGCTGGGTGACCTTGGGCTAGTCACAGTTCTTCGGAACTCTCTCAGTCCCACCTACCTCACAAGGTGTCTGTTGTGGGGAGAGGAAGGGAAAGGTGCTTGTAAGCCACATTGAGACAGGTGGAATATAAATCCAAACTCCTCCTCCTCCTTGAACATTGAAAAGATTATTAAAATTATAAAACATTTTTAAAAAACACATAAACATACAACCGCGAAACCACATGATTGTTGTAAACATTCCTCCAGGTTTGAGCATGCCATAATTTAGCAAATAAATTTTAACATAGAATCAAAGAGCTGGGAGAGACTACAAGAGCTATCAAGTCCAACCCCCTGCCATGCAGAAATACCCAATCAACGCACTTCTGACAGATGGTCATAAAAATCAAAGAATTAATATTTTCAGTGTTCTGTAAAGCTCACACAGGACCATGCCTTCGACTGCGTTAAAGATTTTCTCCCCTATTCCTTCCACAGGAATCCTAATGGGATAACAATCAATGAGATTCAATGGCCGCTCTACAATGTCACAGAGCAGAACTTCTTCTTTCTTTCCACGCAGCCATCCCAAACTGAACAGAAATCACCTGCCCAACATTGTGGTTTCTGGAAAACACAGGTTTTGAATGCAGCATAGACAAGTGAGTTCATCTTTTAGATTAATGGTGTGTGCTTTTGGTTGGGACGAGAGAAAACTTGGCCTGGATTGGAATTGCATCTTTTAAATCTGAAAGAGTTTATATGAATTGTACTGTTTCATGATCCTTCCCCGTTGGGGCTGTTTACTTACAAATTTTACTAGCTGAACGGCAGCAGTCACGTCTGCACACAGGAACCAGTTCCAAAACTCCCAAGAGTCCCAAATTTCTTAAATGTAAACTCTTTTTTAAAAAAGGGAACAGATCTCAAAAGCTAAGCCGGGTCAGCCATGGTTAATAATTGGATAGGAGACTACCAAAGGAGTCTTGGGCCCCTCCCGCACATGCAAAATAATGCATTTTCAAACCACTTTCACAACTGTTTGCAAGTGGATTTTGCTATTCTGCACAGCTTCAAAGAGCACTGAAAGCAGTTTGAAAGTGCATTATTCTGCATAAAGCTATTAATGAGCCTTGGATTGCTACCGTGATATACCGCTGCGTACAAGACGACTGGGGTGGTATAAAGACGACCCCCGCACTTCCAGATTAAAATATAGATTTCGACACATACTTTCGCCCCATATAAGAATACCCTCGGTGGCAGAGGCAGCGGCTGACACCTGTGCGTGGCTCCTCGGCCTTCAGGAGAGGCAGGCCGATCGTCGCAGGGGTGGGACAGAGCCCCTGCGGCAGCGGCACCCCGGATGGCCTTCCTTCGCCTCTGGGCGCGAGGCTGGCTGATTGTCCTGGGGGGGTGGGACAGAGCAGGAAGCCGGGCGGCACCTCGGGTGCTTCTTCCTTGGCCTCGGCGGAGAGCCGACCCGGATCGTCACGGGAAGCGGGACAGAGCAGGGCGGCGCACCCCGGGTGGTTTCGCGTAATGGCCTCAGAGGAGGCTGGCCGATTGCCGTGGGGCCGGGACCACCGGGCGTTTCCACGGAGGCTAGCCCTGGCTGGCTGGGAAAGAGGGGAGATGTCCCCTCTTCCCCATCCAGCCAGGCAGACCTCCGCGGAAACAAGGGGTGCCCCAGCCTGCAGTCCCTCGTATGGAAGCTGCTTTAGCTGGAGCTCCTCTCTTGCATGGAGGCTGCCACGGCTGTTTGGGGGAAGAGGGAGATCTCCCGCCAGTCTTCTTCCGGGCTCCTGAATTTCTTCAAAGGGTAATTCCCCAAAAGATTGCTTTAAAGGGGAAATCCTTTTCCCTTTGCCAAGTCTTTTGGGAATTATGCCCTTTTAAGAAAAATCGCCGACAGAGTGCTCAGGCTGACTGCCTGAAGGGCAACCTCTCGAGCCAGCCTGAGCCGAAGGCGTAAATAACGGGCCGATGGCGGCGGCAAGCGGGCAGGCGGGCAAGAGCCGCACAGCAAGCAGTGGAAAGAGCCTTGGAGCCAGGCTGGGCGCAAGTCCGAGCAGGGGATGGGGTGCCCGGCCTATTGCAGAGCGCACCCACAGCTTTGTTAAGATTTTCCTGCGTTAAAGAAATTAAGTCTGCCTTTATAGGCCGGTATATACGGTACCTATTTTTGTCTCTTGCCTGAAAAAATGCTATGATAGTTCGCCATAAGTCAGCTGTGATTTGATAGCACTTTTCACCACCAGATGGTTCCTTGTGGCCCACCCCACCCTTGGTCTCGTTGCATTTCTGGAGGCATTTCTGAATTCAACCCTCTCTTCACTGCTCTGGAGTATTCTTGAGTAAGGAATAACCATTTCTAAATGAGAGAAATTCCATAAGCATAAGGCTAATTTTAAGTGTTAATTCAAGAGAACCTTATCACTGAAAGCTCCCTCTCATGATTTCTTGTCACCCCTTCTGACTAATAGTGTCTTTGAGGCCCTACAAATGCTCACCGCTCCGGAGATTTACCATCGCTTAAAGACTAGATTGTTTGATCAAGAGTGCCAATTTCTCCTGAGCAAAGCACAGAGCTCTTGCTCGCCAATATTCTTTGGGATTGTCCCTCAGAAATCTAGCCCTGCTATATACCTGCAACAACTTATTAATTACAATTGCAGATGGATCATGACTAGAGCAAGGTGTAACTCTTTTCCGTCAGTACATCTTCGTTGTCAGCTTAAACTCTGGTATTGCAGAAAATGAGCGTTGCTGTCGATTTTGTCCTGATACAACTAATACACTTTCTCATATTCTGCTTCATTGTTCAGAATACAACAGCATAAGAAATGATTTGAGAACTTCTTATTGCCAAACAGGTTTCGACGGCTCCTTTCTGATAAAATAAAATGGCTAAGCTTCTAAATAAGCTCTAATGTTTGAAATCTCTGAAGCTGTTGTGCTATATTTTTACTCTGTTTGTACCGCAAGTTGAGCAATAATGATCTTTTTTATTGTATTTGCAAATTCTTGGCACCAGTTTTATGCACTAATAAAGCGTTTTGGATTTGGATTTTTAATAGTGTCTCTTATTTAGAGAATGTTGCAGTCTGAAGCTTCCCATCATAGTACTTTGTTGGTTACAGGGTAACTGATGGATTTCCTGCTATAACTTGGACAAGTTCTAGCGCTGTTTCCAGGGGGCCTGGAAAAACACAGGAAAATGTTCCATGCTGAGTAATAAAGATCTGTTTCTTGGATGGATGCTGTTTGCTCTGAACTCACGAATTAAAACACATAGGCTGATTATACACTGCGAGGTTCTTGCAACTTCAGAGAGAATTGGTCACGGAGTCTTTATTTTGGGGCATGTTCGGCATTATTACTCACCATCCTGTTTGCTGTGGGACAGGCATTGCCCATCAGCTGGCTTTTTGCTTGCGTCCGGTGAAGTGATGTTTCATGGGTTCTCTATCACGCATGTGTAACCTACTTATCCTTGGCCACATCAATCTCCATTGGAGACTTAGGAAATAATATATGACAGCACCCTGTGGCTTAACAAACCAATATGAAATTGCTTGAACAAATTAACAAACTTTTAATCTTAACACAACTTTCTATCATTTAAGAATAAATAATAGTGAATATATAGTGAGTATATATATATATATATACAGCACAACTCAATTGTACATAATCTTCAGTGCTGTTTTAAGAAAAAAGCACTCAGAACAGTTTCCACCACTAACAGTGTCCAGTAATGAAAGAATAGCAATAAAGTCCAAACTATGAATCAAGCAGGGCTTCTTTCTCTCATCTGGCCTTCTGCATGGGATGTAGCTGCTGCAGGTCTTCCCTCAATTTGGGCCTGTAAAAAAATAAGTCATTCCCTCAATTAAGCAGTAGGGCTTCCTTCTCCTGCTGCAGGCCAGATCAATTGAGGAGGGTGGGGCTCTTGCAGTTGGTAATAAGTAAGCAAGCTTACCAACTGCACATGCTCAGTGAGCTTTTATCCCCTGGGCCCTAAGATCCCACCAAACCAAAAAAATACTAAAATGGCATGGGTTACACATGCATGCTTTAATTTTTAATATAATCTTTATTTTTTATCTTTAATCTTAATAGATTGATATATCCATTTATCAGTAGATTACTATATCACTAGATCAACATGAATAGATTGATATATTAAGGCTTGAATATGGCATCTGTACACTTTGCCCGAACACTGATTGTCTTTTTATGGAGGGAAATGAGGGGGACGTAATGGTTGTGTGCAAACTGCAAAACCGCAAAAGGGCAACCTAAACTGCCATTTGCTAAGGTTCCCAGGTTCATGATCATCTGTCTCCTGATGTCTTGTAAACACAAGCATCAAGACCGATGGGCTTTTCCCTGTGCAGTCTGGAATCACTGATTGCTTGTGTATAAAACTATAAGGCTGGAGATATCCCACTTTGATGATCAAATGGAGGGCAAACTCGGTGTGTTTTGGACTTCCATTGACCTAGTCTTATTATTTTCACATGTTTTAGTATTGGTATCGATTGTCAATCTATCAATATGGTTATTTAATTTTTTTAAAAAATCTAATGTTCTAAAGATATGCAGGAGCAGGGAGGCCATGGGCAATAGAAATGATGCAGCAGGACAAGGAGCGAAAAGTAGTCTGCAATAGGGATAGTGAGGGGAAAGCGAGCACAAAAGTGCAAGGGGGTGTCGGGGTACGACTATGCTGACTGGCTGAGGGAGGAGGGAAGAGGTCCATGGTAAAGCTGTGCCGACCGGCAAATCTGTCCCACTCTGGCAGGAAAGCAAAATTAAAATTGTTCTGTAAGTGGATTCACTTGCTGTGGACAGAGTGGAAAGTGAAAGCGGGGCTAGGTGAAATATGTCCATACAAGAAATCTTGCTGAAACGTACATTCACACCCACCATGCACGGCAACATCTTGTGCATAATTGGCCTATAGTTGCAGGTCCTTGTTGCCTTATCTTTACACTGGAGTATTCCATCAAGTCACCATTTTACTGTCCTGAGAAGTTATTGTATCTTCTTAGAAGGTCATATCCGGTGATTACCTCAAAATCCCATCATTGTTTTTTAATTTTACCATACAATTAATTTGAGTTACCGTATATACTGTTGTATAAGGCCTTAGGGTGGAAATGCAGCAGCTACTGGTAAATTTCAAAAATAAAAATAGATACCAATAAAAATTACATTAATTGAGGCATCAGTGGGTTAAATGTTTTAAATATTTATTTCAAAAGAAAAACAGTAAACTAGCTTTTGTAAGTGGAAAAAGGTTAATAAGAACAATGTGGTCTCTGGCCAATAAGCTTTAGAAATTACAAAAACGCCAAGCTCAAACCAGCAACCAAGCTGAAACACAAGAGTTAAAATCCTTCAAAACAGGATTTTTGGTCAGGAGAGAAATGTTGAGGTGTTAGTAGTACCAACATTTCAGAGTATCTTTAGGAGACCCTCCTTTCCATTACCAGTGCCCAGGTTTGAGTGAAGTTTGGGACTAGGAGGGTCCAAAGTTATGGACCCCTCAAAATGTAGCCCCATTTACTATGTAAGCTCCCATTGGAAACCAGAAATGGGTTGGGGGCATCACCTTTGGGGAGTCACATAACTTTGGACCCTGAACCAAACTTTACCCATAAATCTTGGGGTGGTATCATCAGAAGAGATTTCTTGAAAAAATCCCTGAAATTTTGGTGCCACTAGTCTAAAAAACCCAGATCCCTAATGGTGGTCATTAAAGTAAAAACCTCAAAATCATTTTTTAAAATACACCTGACTCCCATGTCCATAGAGTCGAGGGGGGGGCTTTGCTTTTCAGCACAAAAAATGTGCTGAAAAGCTCGAACTTTATACACGAGTATATATGGTAAGTATTTTTAATTCATTTTTGGATTCATTTTTACAGCCCTTTGTTAAAAAAAGGTTTGACACATACATTAAAGATATCACCAAATTTATCCAATAATGTTAAGGGACTTAAGGTACCCCCAAAGGACTCACATTATTACACTAGATGTAACTTTCCATTATACAAACACACCTCCATGATAAGGTCAGAACCACTGCTGATTTTTTTTCCATTCTTGTGAAGAGAATTATCCTCCCATCCACTTTCTCTTGTGAATTTGCTGGACTTTTGTGCTAGATTATGACTATTTTGGATTTTGACCAGTTCTGTTCACTTACAAAGTCAGAGGGGTTGCTGTAGGGATCCCCCCTTAAGGCCCCTCTATCATTAATTTATTTTTGTCCAGATTTGAGGACAAGCACTTCATAGGGGATAGGGTTTGGTCAATACTAAAAAAAATTCGGTAAAATTCGGATTTGGGTACATTTTGGGGCATAAAAATAATTTGTAGTGCTCCGAATCAGAATCATAGCTACTCCGGATATGCCCAAAAATTCGACTAAATCCCAAAAATTCGGGTCCGTTTTCATTATATTTTTGAATGTTTGGTGTTTTTTGCACGTTTTGCGAGCTCTTAGTAGGTGCAATTTATAAAGTTAGCAGCACTAAACTTTCAGGATATCATCTGGAGACTGTCCCTGATGATTCTCTCCAAGACTGGTGCAGTTTGGTTCAGGGGGGGGAGCAAAGTTATTGACCCTCCAAAGGGGTGCAGTTCCCATCCCCATTGTTTCCAATGGAAGCTAATTAGGAAATGGGGGCTACAATTTCTGAAGCTGTTCATAACTTTGGACCCCCTGAACCAAACTTCACTTCAAACTTGGGCAGGTATCATTAGGGACAACATTACCTGTATGATACCCTGAAATATATGGTGACAGTAGCCTCTAAAACAGCACCCCTTATAGGCCACTCCAAAGAAAATTTTGCCCAGATTCTGTGTGCTCTCTGTAGTGGCTGGCTGGCTCCATTGCAGTGTTTTCCAATGGGGAAATTTCTGTGGGAGGGCTGTGGAGTGCACATTTTTCATGGTAAACCCACAAAACTTCTCAGGGTGTCTTCAGGAGAGTCTCTTCATGACACCATCCAGGTTTACAGTGACCAATTGTTTGGCAAGGGGTTCACTGTTATGGGTAGGGTCCATCTCCCACTGCCCCATACAGCAAAGTTCCTATGAAACCTGGATGGTGTCATCCAAAGACTCTCCTCCTGACAGATACCCCTGAACATTTTGTGAGCTGTATTTTGATAAATGTGCATTTCCCCACAAAGCCCTCCACCAGAAATTCCCTCTATTGAGCAGCAATGCAGAAGTCACTGCAGAAAAAAAGAATCTTGGGCAAATTTCTAGAATTACTCTGCAGGGGCGCATTTTTAGACATATCAGCACCAAAATATCAGGGTATCATCAGGAGACTGTCCTGATGACACCACCCAAGCTTGGTGCAATTTGGTTTAGGGGGGCCACAGCTATGGATCCTCACACTGGTAGCCCCCATCTCCTTAGCTCCTCATTGTAAACACTGGGGGATAGAGGCCCCCCTTTGGGGGCCCATAACTTTGCCCCCCCCCCTGAACCAAACTATACCAATCTTGGGGGGTATCATCAGGACAGTCTCCTGATGATACCTCTCTGAAATTCTGAGATGCCACTAGCTTTCAAAATTCCGTTTTTCATGTTTCACCGCTCCTGCACATGGCAAGCCTGCTGGAGTGAGTGAGCGGTGAAACACTGCAAAACCAGCATTTTTAAAGCTAGTGACATACCAAACTTTCTGGGTATCATCAAGGAGACTGTCCTGATGATATTCCCAAAGCTTGGTGCAGTTTGGTTCAGGGGAGCTAAAGCTCTATGGACTCTCAAAGGTGTAGCCCCCATCCTCCTATCGAGCTCCCATTGGAAACAATGGGGATAGTTGCACCCCTTTTGACGGGGTCCATACCTGAACCAAACTGCACCAAACTTGGTGGGCAAATATCGGGACAGTCACTCTGATGATACCCTGATAATTTTGGTGCCGTATACATCTCAAAAATGCGTCCCCTGCAGGCACCCCCAGAAATTTGCCCAAGATTCTTTGTTCTGCAATGACTTAGCTGTATTGCTGTCAATGGAGAATTTCTGGTAGAGGGCTATGAGGTGCACATTTCTGAAGGTATGGTCAATCAAAACTTTCAGGGTATCTTCAGGAGAGTCTCTGGATGACACCATCCAGGTTTGGGGAATTTTGCTTCAGGGGGTTTAATTCTATGGGACCCAAAAAGGGTAGGGCCCATCTCCCACTGCCCCCTGAAGTAAAGTTCCCCAAACCTGGATGGTGTCATCCAGGTTTGGGGAATTTTGCTTCAGGGGGTTTAATTCTATGGGACCCAAAAAGGGTAGGGCCCATCTCCCACTGCCCCCTGAAGTAAAGTTCCCCAAACCTGGATGGTGTCATCCAGAGACTCTCCTGAAGATACCCTGAAAGTTTTGTGGGTTTACTATGAAAAAAATGTGCACTCCACAGCCCTCTATCAGAAATTCCCCTTTATTGATAGCAATGCAGCTAAGTCACTGCAGAACAAAGAATCTTGGGCAAATTTCTTTGGGTGCCTGCAGGGGGTGCATTTGTAGATGTATTTGGTACCTAATATTTCCGTGTAATATCAGGGAGACTGTCCTGATGTGATACCTTCCAAGTTTGGTGCAGCTTGAATCAGGGGGGCCAAAGTTATGGACCCTCAAAAGGGTAGCCCTCATCCTTCTTCAGTTCCCATTGGAAAGAATGGGAGATAGGGATACTCCCTTTGGGGGGGGGTCCATAACTTTGGCCCCCCCTAAACCAAACTGCACCAGTCTTGGATGGTATCATCAGGACAGTCTCCTGATGATACTCCTGAAATTCGTTGATGATATGTTTAAAAATGCGCCCCCCTGCAGGCCGAAACGTGAAAAAAACACCAAAAAATAAAAACGCAATTCGGTTGGTGATCCGAATCCCATGGATTCGGATCTGTGAGGATTCGGCCAGCACAGATTTGGACCTCTGCTCATCTGAATCCGTCCGACCAGTGCAGATTCGTAAAAAATTCGGATTTGGACTGTCCGAATCTCCAACCCTAATAAGGGATATATAGTTAATACTTTTTTTGAGGACATCATTTTTATAAAACAATTTGTTCATGATAGCTGGAAATCCAGACATTGTAGATTCATTAGTTGGGTGGTTCAACTCCCTTTATAATACTCATATAAAATTCACTCACTTCAAAGGACACAAATTGTTTACCGCTATCTTGATCTACTAATGATCAGACTGGTATTCATTTCCCTTTACAGGAAACAGACAGACAAAAATGGGAAGTAATCAAATTAGGCTAGGAAGAGAGAAAACAATGCCAATAGAAGGTTATTAGAATAACACAAATCGACACCAGCAGAACTAAGAATCATCATCACCCTGGTGGCCTCTCCAGTAATTG
The DNA here is from genome assembly GCF_021028975.2 of Sphaerodactylus townsendi. Taxonomy (NCBI): domain Eukaryota; kingdom Metazoa; phylum Chordata; class Lepidosauria; order Squamata; family Sphaerodactylidae; genus Sphaerodactylus; species Sphaerodactylus townsendi. The sequence continues at coordinate 15,007,863 of NC_059427.1, forward strand.
ACAAAATTGAAACATAATTCGCAAGTACTGGCCATTAGTACAAGATTTGCAAGGATGTGATCCCCCCCCCCCACACACAATAATACATGCACACTGATGGGGTATAGGAAAAATATTTTGTTTGGGGAGATATTTTGATTAGGAGTTGATGTTAGGAATGTTGTAACAAAGAAGTTGAATGTGGTGGGTCTTTTCAAGTGTGAAAACTGTATTGCTTATCCACTCTGCTATTGAGTCTATGGAGGTTTCTTATGGCTGCAGGATTTTCCCAAGAAAATCCAATGCTTCTCTAATTGCAATACAAAAAAAGGTTGTGTGTATTATATTACTTACAATTGCAATTCTAATTTATATTGGTCAAACCATGAGAATGATTGAAAGTGAGAGTGCTCAAACACATCTTAATATCCGGAATCTAAATAGGAAATCTCCATTAGTTGAACATTTTATTTTTTAAAAAGCATAATCTGGAATCCTTTTTGTTTTGGAGTCTCTAATAATGGTGCAATGTTCTTCACACATCAACATTCAACAGAAGCTGTAGAGATTGGAGTCATAATTTATCTTCCATCTCAGCATGCTGGAACCATCTGGTTTAAAACCAGACTCTTTGGACTACTCAGCATTTCTCTGAACATTACTCACTGACACCTGTGGATTTTACTTTGTGTGCTCTCCACTCCTTTAAATAGCATGGAGCCACCTGTTGCCAAAGACATTTTGCATAACTAGAGAATCAGCAGCAGACTACAATCTAGGATGATACTAGGATTTTTTTCCCTTCAGCCAGTGTGTAACTCAGACTCCTTGCAGACACTTTCCTTTAATATAATTTGATGTATTATGGGTAGAGACACGTTCTTAATATATACTCTGGAGGATTCCTTCGGGGATCAAGCGGTATACAAATTCAAATAAATAATAATAATAATAATAATATTTTGCAGGATTTATGAGCTGATCCCTTTGAAATACACCGTGGAACAACTCTCTGAATAGCAAATGGAATTACAGTCCTGAAGAAAATATTATATGCAAGCATAACCACAAGAGGGTTTTGACCCCTTTTGTTTCCAATTGTTCTTGTGGTTCTAGGAATATATAAGCCACCCTGGGACTTTGGTTTAGGGCTGGGTATAAATGGAATGAACGAACGAACGAACAAACAAACAAACAAATAAACTTTCTTTAGGTATTATAGCTCAATCCAGATTGGGGGTGGCATAGGAGGCAGTGCAGGGTTGCATCATTATGTTTACCCTCCCACAGCATAAGTAGCATTTAGAGTTGTGCCAGCTTAATCCCATAGGCTGGTGTAATTAGGGTCCTCCAGGAGGTGTTCCCAGAGGCAGAGCCAACATTGGTTGACTTCCACTGGGTTTTCACTCCCAAGAGCACCAGCAGCAGTGAAGACAGACTTACAAACCCAATTTTTTCCTATGGAAGGCTTTCAGATATTGGGGGAGATTTTTTTTTGTTTCTTCTGCCTCCCCTTTCTTTCTTTTAATCTCCTCTAGTATTGTCTGTACCTCTCCTGACTTTCTTTTGTGTAAAATTAGTGTTGTCTCCAATGTCCCAACTTAAAAGCTTTACACACAATTTTTAACTCAGAGCCTTGCCTCCAAACCTTTAACTGAACCCTCTACTACAACTCAAAGTTAACAACACAGTTTATTACCTCTTGAACTCCATTAATAAATAAGTTGCTCCTCACTCTGGCCCCTGGATTTTGGTTCTTATCAGCCTCTCGGCTTGCCTTTTTTGCAAGCAATTGAGTAAGTCCATACTCCCCATTTATAACACTCCATAAACATCTGCCCAAGATGCACAGAATTGATTTCTGGAAATCAGTTTGTGCGCCAGCCAGCTTTCTATTTTCAGGCACAGGTTGTATCTTTCAGTCCAGGTCACCTTTGGGCTGGGAAGTTGATATATATATTTTATAGCATTAAGTCTTTATAATATATAGCTCTGGAGTTCTTTTGTGTACTAAAGCACAGGAGCCTTCGTGGGATTTGTGTGTGTGTATGCATACAATCACATATGTGCAATGCAAGGAGCAGCAGTGGCGTAGGAGGTTAAGAGCCCATGTATCTAATCTGGAGGAACTGGCTTTGATTCCCAGCTCTGTCAGCCTGGAGCTGTGGAGGCTTATCTGGGGAATCTAGATTAGTTTGTACACTCCTGGCACACATGCCAGCTGGGTGACCTTGGGCTGGGCCCAGCTCTTCTGGAGCTCTCTCAGCCCCACCCACCTCTGCCAGGGTGGATGTGAGGGGGGAAGGGTAAGGAGAGTGTAAGCCCCTTTGAGTCTCCTGCAGGAGAGAAAGGGGGGATATAAATCCAAACTCCGCTTCTTCTTCTTCTTCTTCTTCTTCTTCTTCTTCTCTTCTTCTTCTTCTTCTTCTTCTTCTTCTTCTTCTTCTTCTTCTTCTTCTTCTTCTTCTTCTTCTTTCTTCTTCTTCTTCTTCCTCCCCTTTTTTTTAAAAAAAGATGCTAGTAAGTACTTCTACGGTAGATGGGCTACGAGCTCTCTCACCCCTCATCAGAGAGACCTCTACTATATCTAGGGTAGGTCTCTTTGTTGAAACCACAAGTTCAATTCTTGGATCTATTTTTACAGCCCCAATTTGGAAATATTGGAAAATATGGACTTTAAGGAGAATTTTGTAACTGGGGTCCTCCAGGAGGTGTTCCTGCCTCTTATCTTATATACATTGCAAAATGCATAAATAATTGTTAATGGAGACTTAACCAAACCATGGCTGATTTTGCATAAACTGGGAAAAATGTCCTGTGGCAGATCCAAGCATGCGTCACATGGGGGTTCCTTGTCTCTGCTGTTGACTCTGCATTCTTACCTAGTGGTGCCATACTGAAGCCTCCTATCAAGACAGCAAATGAACAAGTGTAACTATTCAGTAACAACAGAGCACAGTACTCAGTTAAGCCCCACCAAGCGCCAGTTGCTAACATTCAGGGATAATTGTATTTCCAGATGGTCAGGAAATCAGGAAGATCTGAATCTATGTAGCCTGTTTTTGCCTGCAATATTTCTCATACTGTGCAAAAATCAAAGTCCCTTTCAACACTGGCATGTATTCCCATCTTACCAAGAGAGTTAGCCTCCTCCCTTTGAGTGGGGATATTCTAGATGGTCATTGCCTTTTACATTATTACATAACTTTGCTTACAGCTGCAAGTGACACGTAGATCGCTGTTTCCATTGGTCTGAGCTGGGAAGGATATTAAAAATAGCAAAGTTCCATCTTACATACAGAGGTAAGTCTGTCATGAACAGAAAGCATACTGTTCTCTAAACAAAGAATGGGATTGGGTTTTGGTCTTTGGGGAAATGGTAGAAGTGCTTGAGTACTGTGCAATCTTAGGAAGAATTATGCTGAATAAGATTACCTTGCCTGTTCCTTGGCTGTTTGGGTGTTGTGGATATATCCAACTAATGTGATATATAATAGGGTAGGATTTGGCTTCTTTTTTAAAGGAGTGGTCACCAGCAATGTATTTAATTGGCAAGCTATGGGTAGGGGAATACCTGAGGTTTTGGGAGGTGGGGTCTGGGGAGGGCAGGGTTTTTGGCCTCAGGGTACCTCAGCAGGGTACAGTGCCAGAGTCCACCTTCCGAAGCAGCCATTTTCTCCAGGGGCAGCCTGATCTCTGCTTACCTGGAGATCCGTAGTAATACCGAAAGATCTCCAAGGCTGACCTTGAAGTGGAATAGTCACAGAAAAGCCCAATATGTGGCCATTAGTTGATGATGATGGGACAGCTGCTGATAGGGCTTGTTGAGCTAGTGTCAGTGATCTATGAAATAAGTCTGGCAGAGATGTGGAACTCAGGGCACAAACCACTGGTGTAGTATTGGACTAACACTTTGAACTAACAGCACAGGCAATTGCTTCCAAAATGGCACAGGGCAATGGTATCACATTCTGACCAACTGGAGTTTCCGGGTTGCCCAAGGATACACATTAACAGCAATCGCGTCTGTAGCATTTGTAGTTTGTCTATATGTTTGGATTGCAACTGCTGGAATTCTCACGAAAAAGGCAAACTCTATGATGGGGACAACAGGGTGAGTTGATAACAAAACTGCGACGATTGTCATGCCCTTATATAAAGCCGTGGTGCGACCGCACTTAGAGTTACTGTGTTCAGTTCTGGTCACCACATCTCAAAAAGGATATCGAAGAGATAGAAAAAGGGCAGAGAAGGGCAATGAGTGATGATTGAAGGATTGGAGCACCTTCCTTATGAGGAGAGGCTGCAGCGCTTGGGACTCTTTAGTTTGGAGAGGAGACGTCTGAGGGGGGGGATATGATTGAAGTCTATAAAATTATGCGTACGGGTAGAAAGGTTGACAGGAGAGAATTTTTTCTCTCTTTCTCACAATACTAGAAACTTGTACTCCAAATGAAACGCTTAAAGAATTAGATCTATTAAAAGGAAACACTTCTTCACGCAATGCGTGATTGGTGTTTGGAATATGTTGCCACATGAGGTGGTGATGGCCAATTAAATCTGGATAGCTTTAAGATTAGTTCAGAGAAAAAATGTCAGTCTTCAGAACTTTTTTGTTTTTATGTAAGAAAAGGTCTTACTATTGCCTTGAGTGCCTCCTGGAATATTACTCTATATCTAAGGGATAATTAAAATGCTGGCCAAAGAGATTCAGATCCTATTCTGGCATAACCTGGACAAACCAGGAGAGGCAAAAAATCTGTCATTCAGGTAGTATTCTTTTAACCAAGGCTCTGCTGTGCTCCATGTTGGAAGATTCTATGAGATTTGGAGGTGGAACCTGTAGAGGATAGGGTTTGGGTAAGAGAGAGAACTCCCTGCAGTATAATGTTTTAGAGTCCATACTCCAAAGCCAAATTTCTTCCAGGGGAACTAATTTCTGTAGGCTGAAGACAGTTGCCGTAATTCCTGTGGAGATCCCAGACCCCATCTGGAGTTGGCAATTTTATGCTGAAGGTCCGTGGCTCAGTTCCTGGCTTCTCTAGTTAAAAGGATTCAGGCAGTAGATGATGTCAAGGGTTCCGGGTCCTGAGAACTCCGGAAGGCTACTGCCAGTCAGAATGGACTGTCCTGAATCCTGGATATAATAAAATGGGCTGACTTAGTAGAAGACAGCCTCATGTATGAGAAACGTGGGAATGGTGACAGCCCTGGATGAAAATAACGTAATATCCAAAGATGGGTATAATTCTTTCATGCCAGTCATCCTTCATAAAACAAGCCATGGGCATTTTCAGTAGATGTGTGGGGGAGACCACTGTGTAAATTAAAGGAGGATGGGAGGAACTGTGGTTCTTCAGTGGTGGAGGATGCGCTGGGCATGCAGAAGGTTCCAGATTCAGTCCTGAGTATCTCTAGTTAAAAGATCTCACAGTATCTAAGGTCAGTGTGAAAGACCCCATCTCAAGACCCTGGAGAACTGTTCCCCATCAGAGCAGACAATGCGAACTTTGATGGACCAAGGGGCTGACTGAGCAAGCAAACACGCGATGAGGGAACTCTATAATGTGCCGAAAGAGATCATGTGGATCCAACCCACTGGCACTACTACATAAAATCAACACACAGTTAGGACACTGTGATATACTCGTGTATAAGTCAACCCGAGTATAAGTCAAGGCACCCACCTTTACCACAAAAACTTGGAAAACATATTGACTCGTAGTGTAAGTCGAGGGTGGGAAAATGCAGCAGCCAGCGGCACAGCTGTGAGCCCGCCTATCTCCATTCCCCCTGTGCCCCAGGGAGAAGGCAGCTCGCTCTGTTTGCTAAAGTAAGTGTGTGGGGGGGGGCACTAATGGGGAAGGGGGAGGGGCTAGGGAGAATTTTCTGCTCCACATGTGACCCAAAAACCATGTCCCCGGTGCGTGGCGCACTCCCCCCCATCCCCAGGTAGCTCCTGCCACTGACTCCGCGATATAAGTCGAGGGGGGCATTTTTCAGCAGTCAAAAGGGTTGAAAAACTCGACTTATAATGTGAGTATATATGGTATCCTGCTAATACACAAGCTCAGACATGAAGTGCACAGTACACATTGTGCTAATGTGGCTTCCAAACATCCACTTATCACTATACCTAATGAACTACCACTATATCTCTATTGCCTAATTCCTAACACACATAACAAATACCTATTGCCAAACATACAATCATACAACTCTTACTCATAACGCATAATTAAATATCCAAGAACCATTAAGGATGTGGAGGTTGGGGGTGCTAGCCCTTCCAGTTTTTATAGTCTAATTCATTAGCTTCCTCCTCTTCTTGGACCATGACAACAACTCAATTGTCCATAACAGAATAGCAATTACACTTTTACGGCTCCTGGCCCCTGCCTGGTGTGGAATGCTCTACCTCCAGTTGTCCGGCCCCCAAGTGGACCTTGGTGAGTCTCCATTAGGCCTGTAAGATCGGAGCTATCTCACTGGGGCCTTTGGAGGGGCTGGCTGTGGTCTTACCGCCTCCCACTGACACTGAGTGCTGCCTGTTTTTTTTCCGAGTCTTGGTTGGGCCCCTGACTCCATCTTGGGCCCCTGCCTACTCCCTCCCTCCTTTTTTTTGGCCTCTCTAGATCGGGCGCCTGTTTTTAAACAACTTCTGTTGTTTTAATTTATATTTAATGTTAGTAACTGCTGCTTAAGTTTTTTCATGGGTTTAAGTTTTATGTTGTATTGATTTGCTGTCTCAGAGAACAGCTGAGATAGTGAGTCACCTCGAGCTACCTTCGGGGGTGAGGCGGCCTATAAATTAAATAAATAAATAAATAATAAAACAGGCACAAGCCTCAAGGTCATCCAAAAAGATAGGCTTCTTTTCTCTCCTCCGCCTGAGCATCCTAAAAAATAGGCTGCATGTGTATGCCACTGCTTTCCAAAAGAATCTTCTTCAGCAGAAGCTCAGGATAAAGTAGGTAGTTGGTCATTTGATATGGGTCTATTTCAAAGTGTAAAAATTACATGTTACTTGCACTCCTTTTATTAACAGCTCTTATTATTTTAAATCAGGAATTTTTGTAAAACAACATTCATTGTTTGAAAGTTAAAACTTGTATCATAAGCAGTCAAGTTTACCTTTCCCTACTAACTTGAATCTGAAGCACCAATAAATACTAATAAGAAGAGCTACTACTCCCATTTAAAGGACACCTAAACTAATTAATGCATAGCCAGCAATTCTATTTCTAAGAGCCGCTCCCTAATCTAAAAGTTATTACAAAAAACAGGAAAAATCCACTTCTCTATTAAAGCCCCACTCAGAATTTGTTTTCAACTTAAATATCCACTTAAGTTTTCCCCTCATTAATGATTTTTTTAATATCGACACGTTTAAGGGGCTGGTTTCTAATCTGTTTTAGTACAATAATATTTCAACCCAGGATGTGAATGTTCAAAACTCTAGAAAATGTTCAGTGAGAGGATTGTCCAGTCTGGACCTCTGAATATTTGAAACGTGTTCCAAGACTCATTGTCTAATAGATCTTTGGGGTCATTCCGACATAATATCTGGGGAAATCGCACCATACCACATATATGCACTGGTGTTGCACCTGTTGAGTATTCCCTTAATTGCCACCTCGGATTAGCAAAGGGATTGAAAAATATTTTTCCATCCTCAGCATATTCACAGAATTTACAATGGCCACAGAAAAATGTCCAGACGTCACATACTTAAATTCTTTATTTTTTACAAAAATCTGTATGTATGGTGTGGGTGGTGAGGGATTCTCAGTCCTTTCCTCCTTTCCCTACAAGCACTTGAAGACTGGGATTCTTAGAAAGAGGCTTTAATGTATTGGATCAAAGCCTGGATATATTTTGCATATAACTATTTTGAGGGCTGCTGCTGTGTGGCTTCCGGGCTGTATGGTTTGTTCTAGCAGCATTCTCTCCTGACGCTTCGGCCTCTTAATCTGTGGCTGGCATCTTCTATATCTGATTGTAGGAATGGAAAGCAAGTGGAGTATATATACTGTGAGGTCGCAAAAGCGGTGAGAGGCCATCTGGAATAGAGTAGCTCATGGCATGTGAGTCAGCAGAGAAGTCTGCTGTAGCATGGGGAGTAACAAATGAAGATAGGCAAGGTCAATAGTTGAATGGATCTGAATAGAAGCATTATCCTGGTCTTTGTTCCCTTTGGAGTGCTATAGTCTATAGTTGTCCTGTGTTTGTGTGTGAGCTGATCAGTCACTGTCTTGGATTCTAGAGTTTTTCAACACCTATATTTTCTTTGACAATATATTTTGGAGGGCTTTTTTTATTTCCTCGCGAGCTGCAATGCTTTTTCGCTCCTCATCCCTTCATTCTCCCACCTTGTTGTCCTCCTCTCCCTGCTGGATTCCTGTTCTGCCACTGAAGAGGGACTACCTGTGGTGGAAGTCACCAGTAACGGATCACTTAAAGGCAAGAGGTGGCTTCAGGTTGGTTCTGCAGTGGTTCCCGTGGACTGCATATCTGGGCATCCCTTATGCAGAACCTCCCGTGGGCAGGTGCTATGCGGTTCCAGAAGCCTCAGCCACATCAGTCGCCGGGGAGCCATGTTTTGAGAGACCACCAGCTTTGGCAACCATGCGTCACCAGGAAACTTCTTATCTCCATGCCTTATTCCGGTAATATATATGCCGCCAAATACCCCGCTTTCAGAAGTACTGTTTGTTCCTCAACATCTGGGTGCCGTAAATCCTCAGCCTACAATACCAGCTCCCTGGTCCTTGTTTGGATCCATGGCGGGGGATATATAGCTGGTGCTGGAACTCTCGACTTGAACAACTGGAGCATTCTTTTAGCAGCTACAGAGAAAGTGCATGAAGCTGCTCTCCATGAACTACCGCTTGGGGGTTCTAGGTTTTCTCTTCCTCCAGATGTCCTGAACATGGGCTTGTGGGATCAAATAAACTGGCTGTGAAATGGTTGAAGGAGAACGTGAAGCTATCTTTGGCGGTGACCCAGCTCAGTTGACTCCTCCTCTCTGGCTGCCACAGTGCTGGAGCGGCTTCCAGTGGGTTTTGCATCTCTCTTTGGCACCACAAGTCAAGTCAGCCTCTGTTTGCCTCAGGGCTGTGCTACAGAGTGGAGCTTCCCAGTGCCCCTGGGCTTTGGAAAAGAACCGGAGATGCCTTCAAAAAGGAGGCCTTGGCAATGGGTCTCTTACTGGGCTGTCCTGTCCAAAACCACAGTGTTCTTTTGTGCAACTGCCTACAAGACAATGCAGGAAATAAAAAGAGAATGGATTTTGGATAAGTTCAATTTTCTCTTCCCCTCACCCACCACAGATGGTGACTTCCTTCTTGGCTGCAGCCACAAAAACTGTTGGAGAGTGGACTGATTCAAGCCAAACCACTTCTTTGCTTGGAATCATTTGTGTGATGATGGGTCAGTCTATGTGTTATATTCCGTACCTGCTGCCATACAAAGTGATGGGATGTTGACCTGGGAGCAGCTTCTGAAAGGAGTGAAGGTAACTGTGCAAAATCCCACTGTCAAAGATGTTGAAGCTGCTGTGCTGAAGTATCTTGAAAATGGCCACGGGCCAGAACACTACAGGCAGGCTTTGGCCCAGTTCTCAAAAGATTACTATTTTGTATGCCCATTGATTAAAGTTGCTGCCAAGGTAGCAGAAGCAGGAAGTCCTGTGTATGTCTACTCCTTCAACCACCACTTTTCTGGCTTCATTTGGCATGAATGGATGGGGGCAGCCCATGGAGCCGAGCTGCCTTTCTTGTTTGGTATCTTGTCGACAGTGCGGGGAACTAACGAGTCCGTGACCAAGGCTGAGGCTGAGCTGAGCCGCAAAGTGATGCGGTACTGGGCAGAATTTGCCAGAAGTGGGTAAGGAATTAACCTCTCTCTCTCTCTCTCTCTCTCTCTCTCTCTCTCTCTCTCTCTCTCTCTCTCTCTTTTTCACACACACTCACACTCACACACACATGTTTCCATTTTGTAGACTACATTTTGAATATAATGGCGGACATGAATATGTGTGTGTAAAGTGCTGCCAAGTTGCAGCTGATTTATTGTAACCCCAGCAAGAGACTTTCAAGGTACACGAGAAGCAGAGGTAGTTTGCCATTGAACTTCTCCACAGCAGAGGCGTAGCTATAAGGGGACGGGGGCTGCGCGTGTGCCAGTGGGTCACGTGGGGGTAATTCCCCCCTTCCCCCCACTTACCTTAGTTTAGCCAGCTGTAAAGTGCAGCTGGCTGAAAAAGCACCTTGCGGGAACTACACTTCCCAGGAGAGCTTGTGCATCTCCCACTTTCCCAGGCAGCCTCTGCAGGAGTTGGGGCTTGCAAGGTCTCCTGGGAAGTGTAGTTCCCACCAGGCTGCTTTTGCAGTGCAGTTCCCACCAGTGTAGTTTCCATCAGGCTGCTAAACTAAAGTAAGGGGGGGGGAGGGCATGGGGGAGAGGAGGAGGGGAAAGGGGGTGGTGGAAAACATGGAGTCTGGGCATAGTTTTTCCCAGCTACGCCTTCTGTTCCAAGAGCCCTCCTTGGTGGTCTCTCACCCAAGTACTGATCCTGCATAGCTTCTGAGATCAGACCAGATCAGGCCATACTCTGCTGCCTTTGGGATATGACTGCTTTGTTTCAAAACCCAGATCTTTTTGCATTGGCATGTTACAGCCTTTTGCTTTTAGCAATCCTTCAGGGTCATTAAAATAATATTTCTTTAAATGTTCTCCAGATGTGAAACAGTGCTGAGGAGCTGTTATTTGCCTTGTGAGCAGCAGTGGCGTAGGAGGTTAAGAGCTCGTGTATCTAATCTGGAGGAACTGGGTTTGATTCCCAGCTCTGCCGCTTGAGCTGTGGAGGCTTATCTGGGGAATTCAGATTAGCCTGTACACTCCCACACACGCCAGCTGGGTGACCTTGGGCTAGTCACAGCTTCTCGGAGCTCTCTCAGCCCCACCCACCTGTCAGGGTGTTTGTTGTGAGGGGGCAAGGGCAAGGAGATTGTAAGCCCCTTTGAGTCTCCTGCAGGAGAGAAAGGGGGGATATAAATCTAAACTCTTCTTCTTCTTCTTGTGGAGGAAATTTGTGTGTAATGGTTGGTAGAACGTAAGTTTTCCCAGCGGGGCAACAGTAACTCTGCAAGGCGCTTAATCAGTCTCTGCCCATGGACCATGATTTGAGTCTCAATTGGGCTTTCATGCATCTGGGAATTAAGTTTCTACATGGGACTTCTAGGGCATATGGTCAAGAGGACTCAAAGCAGACATTTATTATTTGCTTGTTCATTAAAAGATTTCTTTGCCACCTTTATACCCAAATAGGGTGGCCAATGCAGTGAACACTTAAACATTAAAATCGAGGTATTCAACATTTAAAATATAAGTGTATATAAAATATTAAAACAATTAAATGAAACACACATATAACAACACAGTCTAGGAAGAGGGACAGTGACAGTTTATGGGGTTCGCCAAATCTAACAAAAATCTTCATCAATTGGTCACTTCATCAAGTGGCCACTAACCTGGATAGCTTTAAAAGGGGCTTGGACAGATTTATGGAGGAGAAGTTGATTTATGGCTACCAATCTTGATCCTCTTTGATCTGAGATTGCAAATGCCTTAACAGTCCAGGTGCTCAGGAGCAACAGCCTCAGAAGGCCATTGCGTTCACATCCTGCCTGTGAGCTCCCAAAGGCACCTGGTGGGCCACTGCGAGTAGCAGAGAGCTGGACTAGATGGACTCTGGTCTGATCCAGCTGGCTTGTTCTTATGTTCTTATATTATATTAGGTGCTGTCTATCATATTTATAATTATATTAGGTGCTGCCTTTTATATTAGATGTTGTGGAAAACAAGCAGGGTAATGCTGCTGCAGTTGTCTTGCTTGGGGCTTCCTAGAGGCACCTGGTTGGCCACTGTGTGAACAGACTGCTGGACTTGATGGTCCTTGGCCTGGTCTAGCCGGGCTTTTCTTATGTGCTTATGATATCTGGTCCAGTTGGGCTTTTCTTATGTGCTTATGAATCTGCTCAGTGAGGGAGCTCCAAAGTTTCAGTGCCATGGCCAAGAAGACTCTGTATTCAGTTGCCACCCATTGAGCTTCTTATGATGGAGGCAGCTGAAGCAGGGGCTCTGAAAATAACTGTGGACTGGATGGGTAGGTTTATATGGAAGTAGGTGGGCATTCAGTGATGCTGGCCTGAAGCCATCATACGGCTTTTAACGTCAACAGCAGCATCTTGAATTGGTCCCAGAAGCAAACTGGAAGCCATTATTGATGAAACAAGACTGGCTTCACAAATTAAACTAACCATGGGGTCCCTTTATGTCTCACGTGAGCCACTAAACAGAGTAGAGCAATTTCACAGAGCTGTTCCACCAGACATATGACCAAGGCAGCCAGTGGCGTAGTGCCAATGGGGTGGGTGAGGTACGATACCCTGCGCGCATGCCTGTGCGGGGTGGCCAGGGCATGGAGGAGGCATTCTGGGGGCATCCCAGGGCAGGGGCGGGGCAGGGGCGAAGGATGCAGACATGCCCCGGGTGCAGTTCCCCCTCACTCCACCCTGAAGACAGCTATGGTTACCATCGAAGCCTCCCACATTTACTATCTACCATCAACGATCAGCTATGATTTATTAACTTGGTCCCTACAATGTGGTAGGTTTTTCAGTACAATTGACAAAGTTGACAAAGTACTTGCCATCTGGATTGCTGTATTTTTCAAGGAGATTTTAATGATGTATATCAGTGTTTCCCAACCTTGTCGAGGCCAGGGTACCCTTGACCTCACTCTTCATATCTCACGGTACCCCTGCCGCCACCCTCCACCTTCCCCTCCCATTGCCCCTGCTTGCCACACCCTTACCTTCCCCTCCCGGGGGGGGGTGGCTGCTGACCTTGTGGCTGGCCCTGCCCCAGGGGCCAGCTCCATGTCCTTGCTGGCGCCGGTGGGAGACACCACAAAAATGAGGGGGGGCGGTAGTGTTGCCGCGGTACCCCTGGGACATGCTCACGGCACCCCAGGGTACCAGGGAACCCTGGTTGAGAATGGCTGATGTATATTATTGTTGTTTGAGCTAGTTGTACATTTGTTGTACATGGCCCCAAGCTTGAAAGAGGTGGGGTGGCCTATTAAATTCAATTAATAATGACAACTAACAACAGCAGCAACAACAACGATAAATTATCCTACATCTAAAGCAGCCATTTAGTCTTCTTTCCTAATAGCTTGTTCTGGGTTCAGGACAAGTCTAAAGAAATAAATGCACAGGTTACAACAAGCAGTTTCTCACGTCATTCCAGAATGTGCTAAGGTTGGTGGCAGGCCATTCTGACCACATTCAGCCCCGTTTTCCATAACATAATTGCCTTCATTCTCAGGAGTAAACAGTGAGCACATGCTAATTAATTTCTATATATGCAAATGTACGTCTTGGTCGCTTTCAAAGCAAGTGGCCAGAAGAACTATCCAGGCTTGAAAGAATGGCGATTTGGTGACTTTATTATGAAGTATCAGTAACGCTAATCTCTGTGCTGGAGCCACCACCCAGAACTACAGTCTGTGGCTGGATTACCCTTTCTCTGTTTCCTCTGCAGGAATCCCAGTGGGTCTGAAGCTGGTGAAGTGCGATGGCCGCTCTACAATGCCACAGACCAGAATTTCTTTCCCATCAGCACACAGGATCCCCAGGTTTTGCAAATGTCGCCTGCTCAGCGCTGTGATTTCCTCGCGCTACAATTTCCAAAAGAGACAAAATTGAGTGAGTTCAAACTCTTACAATATGCAAGAGCAGGCATGATCTGGGAGACTGTAGGGGTGACTTCCGTTTCATTACACTTTCCATCACCGCCCCATCCAGCGGGTCTTAAGTCAGCGCGCTGAGAGCTTTGTTGCGGCCATAATTGCCAGACAGATTTACCAGGCTCAAATTCCTTAAATCTACAGACATAAAATCTGAATGCTCCCTGGCAAACTTAACCTCATTCCGCACATGCAGAATGATGCACTCTCAAACTGCTTTCAGTGCTCTTTGAAGCTGTGCGGAATGGCAAAATCCACTGAGCGGAATGGCAAAATCCACTCGCAGAGAAGGGCAACAAGGATGATTGAGGGACTGGAGCACCTTCCCTATGAGGAGAGGCTGCAGCGTTTGGGACTCTTTCGTTTGGAGAGGAGGCGGCTGAGGGGGGATATGATTGAAGTCTACAAAATTAGGCATGGGGTAGAAAATGTTGACAGAGAGAAATTTTTCTCTCTTTCTCACAATACTAGAACCAGGGGGCATCCATTGAAAATGCTGGGGGGAAGAATTAGGACTAATAAAAGGAAACACTTCTTCACGCAACGTGTGATTGGTGTTTGGAATATGCTGCCACAGGAGGTGGTGATGGCCACTCACCTGGATAGCTTTAAAAGGGGCTTGGACAGATTTATGGAGAAGAAGTCAATTTATGGCTACCAATCTTGATCCTCTTTGATCTCAGATTGCAAATGCCTTAACAGACAAGGTGATCGGGAGCAACAGCCGCAGAAGGCCATTGCGTTCACATCCTACATGTGAGCTCCCAAAGGCACCTGGTGGGCCACTGCGAGTAGCAGAGAGCTGGACTAGATGGACTTTGGTCTGATCCAGCTGGCTTGTTCTTATGTTCTTAGTTGTGAAAGTGGTTTGAAAACGCATTATTTTGCGTGTGCGGAAGGGGCCTTAATCTGGAACCCAGCAGTGTGCCTGGTAGCTTTGTTGGTATGGGTCAAAGTCATTGTGGCAACTTTTGTCCCATCTGAGCACTAAGTTGTGTCACTTAATGAAGCAGGGGTCATTAGTGACCAAAAAAGAGGGCTTCCCATGTTATAGTCATCTGTATTTCATCAGACTGTTATCAGCTATGGGGTGGATTTAGCACAGCATATGTATAATGGGTTGCAGTCATTATAAAGGAACCTATTTTCCTGTTTCCTATTTGCTAGAGAGCTGAATGATATAACCTGCTTTAGGTCCCCAGTGGGCAAAAAGGTGAAGTATAAATGAAGTTGTGATATGAATCTTCCCTTAGTTACACTGGAGTAGCTTCCTTGGTCAGCTGTTAATTTTCCTTTTCATTCCCCCCCCCCCGCCCCACACCTTCTGCAGATGTATCCTCAGGTGTCTCTCCAGGCCAAGTAGAAGACAGGAAGAATGAGAGCAGAACTTAACAGAGGGCACAGTGATTGTAATAAGTTTGACGTTCAAACATATTATTTGTGAGAATCACAGCATCCCAGGTATACATGGGCCGTTTCTAAAACTTATGTTCCACAACCTGCTATCTTGCACAATCTGTCGCAATAACTTTCCGATCCTATATCCTGCTGCAATTTGTGTTCTGCTTCGAGACTATATTACAAAAATGTTGTCTGAGGACTGGCAGTGAAGTTCTGTCTGAGAAGCGAAGAAGACCTGGGTTTAAGCAACGCTTGAATGGAACACCACCTGAGCTCTCCCACTGATCTGAGCTCCTAGGGCAGTGATGGGCAACCTTTTGAGCTTGGTGTGTCAAAATTCACCAAAAAAACCAAGCATAACTCAAGTGCTGTGTCACTTCAATAAAAAAACCATAATTTCGCGATATTTATAGTTTAAATAACAAAAATGTATAATTGTAACATATAACTGTATTTAATAAACCCAAAACTAATTATTTAACTTACCTGCTTAGTTACTTCTTTGTTCATCTGTCAGTCGGTATCTTTTGTTGGTCTTGAAATGATTGGTCTTGAAATTATTTAACAGTTCCAAAAGATTTCCTCTGGCTGCTGATGTGCAGGGTGAGAGATTCTCGACAAAGCCCGACACACCTTGCAGCCTTCTTGTGTATCAATCTGCCTGTCACTTATCATCATCATCCAAGGCTAGACGGGCCAGGCTTGGAAAGGAATGCTGAGGTTTGGGAACTCCTTCTCCACAGAGGATCTCCTGGCACTTGACGTCGCTGGCCCTTTAAGTGCCAGGCAAAGAGGTGCATTTACCCAACTGTGAGATTTTATTGGTTTCCAAGTTTCTGGCCCCACTTTCCTGAGGGCAATCACTTGCCCTGCACAGGAAACATAGCCCCAAAGCAAATCACTAAGACATTGGATGGCTAAAACATTGTAATGCTGGAGCCAGAAACTTGGACGATGGTTGCTGTGGTTATGTGGTTGCTGGTAATGGCGATCACAGAGCCCACAGAGATGCGTCCCCCGTGGCATTCCACTGCTTCCTGCTCCGCTGGCCGGAAGTGAGGTCAAAGATTCTGCCTCGGGCCTGTGTCCTTGTGCTATTGGGGGAGCTCACTTCTCTCCCTCCTCTGCCCACCCTCCCAGTGCCTTGCCGGGTGCCACCTGCGGGGGGACCCACAAGCGTCCCTCGAGGTGCCCCCAGCTGTTCCCCGCTGCACCTGTCCAGGCCTGGGGCTAGCAGCCGGCTCCGCCACCTCTTCCTCTCCTCCCGCCCGCCTTTTCCCTTCCCGCCCGCCCACATGCCACAGCCTCCCGCTCCCCTGCCTCGTCCCTCTCGAAACTTCCCTGCCCTCTGCCGCCCTTTTATTCCCTCTCCCTGCATCCTCCCCCAGCCCCGGTGCAGCTGGTGCGCCCGGCCCCCTGTGGCACCCCACATAAAATGGGTCATCGCCTGGAAACTTCACCCCAGATACTACCTGCAACCCATGGCCCTGAAGGTATGAGATCCTCCAGCTTAAAGCTGTCCCTCATACTCCAGCATCAGCGTGGTGGTGGACCAACAGATCATAGCCCACCATGTCAAACACTGCTATGAGATCTAAAAACACCAGCAGCGCTGACCCACCTCAATCTAGCTAAAGATGGAGCTTGACCACGATGGCAACCAACACAGCCTCTGTCCCATGACCAGCACCGAAACCAGACTAGAAGGGATCCAACACTTTAGCTTCATCCAGGGAAGACTAAAGCTGCTCCTCAACCACTCTCTCAATTACCTTACCCAGAAACGAAAGATTCGAGACTGGGCAGTAATTGGCCAGATCACATTGACTGAAGGATGGTCTTTTCAACAGCGGGTGGACCACCGCCTCTTTCAGCCACCCTGAAAATACTCCTTGGTCATGGGAGAGATTAACAATTTTCAACTGGGTGCCCCATAGCACATTCCTGCTGGTTTTCACCAGCCAGGAGGAGCATAGGTGAAGACAACAAGCAGTAGTTCAAACAGCAGCCAGAAACCTGTCAGCTTCAGTGGGATTGAGAAGGTTGAAATGGTCTAAACAAGAACCAGAAGATGGGCAAGGGGCCTCTAGTTCACTTACTGTATGAATAGTGGTAGGCAGGTAGCAGTGGGCCCAAATCTACCCACTGTCTAAGCAGGAGGGCGCAGTCATTTCGATTCAGCCTTAAGGATGAAGTGGTTGGACCACGGCACCCAAATTGTCGGGGATAGGACCACATTCACACCCTTCCCAAAGATCAGATCCAGAGTGTTGCCACTTTGATGTATGGGGTCACATAAGGGTGTGTATCTCTGTGTGGGGAAAGACTGAAGCCCCCTCTTCCTGTGGCACCAATACAAATTGGGCTGCTGTATGTCTGGGATTAAGTTCCCAGTCCAGAACTGACAATACCCTTTTGATTGCACAGTCCAAGGAAGAACCTGGGGAACAACAAAATGTGTTACATTATGTCTCCCATTCCCATCTTTTTAAAATAGTATGCCAATTGTCTAAATAATGGAAATTAGGTGACCCAGCAGCATGCCTATACTTTTTGCCCACTAAAATGATGCTGCTGTTCTCACATAGTCACTTGAATCAGAGTTACCTTAATTTATATCAAGCTTCAAAGACAGATCTGAATATTCATTGGGAATAGTTAAGCCACGTGTGAACCTAAAAATGCTGTGTATGTTATCTGTTGCCCTTGAGTAAAGGATCATGTAGATAGCACTCCTTGGAATGTTAAGGCATGTGTAATAGAACATCTGTCTAGGATCAGATGAGGGCAGATGTGTGAAGCACTTCTGATAAACCATTTCATCTCCAAACAGCATTCACCTGACTCACTGAGATTCTTTGTTGTGGCTTTAGTAGAAACTTCAACAGATCAGTGGGTGAACAATCAGAGGAGACTACTACAGATGACATCTTATTACATTCACAGAATCAAAACTGCTGAACCCTTGGGACTCAATGTAAATTTTGACTTGACAGGATTAGTGACTACAGCTGCCCCAGTTTTACCATAGTAATTAATAGCACAATAGGATAATGGGCTATTGAAGGACACTATCAAGAATTCTCTTGATTTGTGAAGCAATGCTGTTCCTGGATGGGAATTATTATTATAATTTTTAGATAATGTTGTTTCCTCTGTTTTATCCGCGGTTAATAGTGGCCTTGTTTTTGTTCTGTAGTAATATTCCAGTGTATTTCAAAAGATCTTGCTAGCACTTTGTAGTTGAAAAGTAAATTTCTTTGAAATCTGTGTTACTCTTATGCAGCTGGATATTTACACGGTACACACTTTCAGAGATGGTATATAATAGATTTTTTCTGCTTTTTATTGTTGAGATTTTGATTAATACTACACCACTGAGCAGTATTTCTGCCAATTTACTTCAAGCCTGAGAAGGACGCGATGCAAGCAGAGCCAAACCTTGCTAGCTTGAAGAGGCATTTCACAAGCTGTCTCACAATAGAGACATTTCTTAGTGCTTTAAACAAACGTTTAAACACTTTAAACGTTTTCTGTTGCATTTCAGCACAGATGTTCCATTTTTGTTCAGAATGTGAGCCTGTTGTGCACTTAGGGCTTTCTTTCAGCCTTCATATTGACTGTGTGTTACTTTAATTTTCATTAGCGCAATCAGCACCAGGCTTTTTGTTTTTTCAACTTAAGCACCATTAGCGCTAGACAGCACTTCCATTGGTAGAGCATCATTTAAGCAGCTCTATTTAAATAAATAGACACTACACTGAGAGATGCTTTGCACAGTCTTTTATGTTAGCAAGCTTTTCTCACTGATGTTAGTCTTAGAGTATTCAGCTTTTTGAGTTTTAAATCTTCAGTCTTTTGACTGTGAACCAAGGTATGGTATTGTATGTATGATTACTAAGGCCTTTGATTATGGCATGATGCAAAGACACGTTGCACCCCCCCCCATGTCCCTGCCCCCATGTTGCACCCCCCCATGTCCCTGCCCCCAACTCTTTGAGTGGTTTGCTAGGCTTGACCTGGCAACCCTAGAAACTGCCATGGGGACTGGAACAGGGAATGTATGGGGAAAGCTGCAGTGACACTTGGGCTTCCCATTTTCCAGAATTGGGCACACTCAGAAATTTGTACTTAAGATAGTTTTCTGTGGGGTGTGTGTGTGTGTGTGTGTGTGTGTGTGTGTGTGTGTGTGTGCATTGTTACCTAGCTTAACAGAATATTTTTAAAGTAGCAGTGGGGAATAACTGGGCTTAGCAGTGCGAGAGGCAGGCTAGGTGGGATCTTTTAGACAGCTATACCAGAATTGGCTTTTGAAACGTTCCACAGAGAATACAAAGAGACCGAATTATAATTAAGATATTTTTATAAGTTTTTGGAGCAGACATTCATACAGTGAGACATAAAAAGCATACACACAGTTCCTAAGTGATATAAGCAGGGAGGAAAAAATAGGCTTGGATGATAGATTGGGAAGGGAAGCAGGGGGGACTATATGTTACCTAAGTTCAGCTGAGAAGTTCTGAAGAAGGCAAGGATTCTTATGCCAGCATGGAAATCCAAGTAAAGGACGATATCGTGTCTCAAAACCAAATTGACCAAGGGAGGTTCAGGCCAGTAATGAGCTGGAATGAGCCAGCAAGCTTGCTAGGAGCTGGCTAGCTAGCCAGCTAGTGCTAGAGTAGAGCCAGCAAGAACTTGGGGTGTGCTGTAAGTTTTTAAACAGAGGCTTAATGGCAATTTGTCAGGAGTGCTTTAATTGTGTGTTCCTGCATTGCAGGGGGTTGGACGTAATGCCCTTTGGGGTGTCTTCCAACTCCATGATTCTAGTCCAAGGTCACCCATCAGGCTTAATGTGTAGGAGTGAGGAAACAAACCTGGTTCACCAGATAAAAGTCTGCCACATGTGGAGGACTAGGGAATCAAACCCAGGCCGCTAGATTAGAGTCCACCACTTTTAACCATTACACTACCTTGTGTAGTAGTTAAGAACACCAGACTCTGACTCTGATCTGGGAAACCAGGTCTATTCCCCATTTCTTCACATGAATACTACTGGCTGACCTTGGGCCAGTCACAGTTCTGTTAGACCTCTCTCAGCTCATGCAGAGGCAGGCAATGGCAAATCACCTCTGCAAGTCTCTTGCCTTGTAAACCCCATAGGGTTGCCATAAGTCAGCTGTGACTTCACGAAATCATACACACACACACACACACTCTCTCTCTCTCTCTCTCTCTCTCTCTCTCTCTCTCTCTCTCTCTCTCTCTC